>NW_017306598.1:1155686-1252385 GCF_000935625.1 Nanorana parkeri | reverse complement strand
CATAACATAGCCTTTGTGTGACAATCCCTTGCTTATCATCCATGAAGATGGGCAAAATTGATTTTCCGGATTTTTTACTACATCCCATTGACTTCGTTGGGATTCGGATTTAAGTTCACACTTTTTGGGCTGTACAATGGGTTCAATAAATCGCATGTGAATCGAACCCAAGCATATTCACATACAACTATTTAAAATATTGTTTAACAGCTGAATTCACAGTAGTTTGATTTTTTTTTCTCTGCATGCAACAGAGAGAGGAAAGGATCTCACTCTGCAGCTGCTGGCAGAGGACAGGCTTTGATACTTAGGCTGTGGCTGCTTTAGAAAGCAAATAAACTGTAAGACATTGAACACCTTTTGCTTTAATGCATCTCAAATGTATTTAGCTGTTCAAACTGAGGCTTCAGATGGGCTGTAAAGACCACATACCAGCCCACTACTAATAGATGGGGCAGTGCCCTCCCTATCCACAGAGGAGTTCTTATTTAAGGAAACCTTCGATCACCCAGTAGGATCCATTGAGTATCTCACTTTCAACAACTCTGGGGATTATGGGCATACCTTCTCTACCCCTTGTGACAGCAGCAGCCAATAAAGGAAGCAGTATAGGTACTTTCCAAAAGAAGGAAGTATAATACTTCTTTATTAGGGCACTAATTCTAATTATGAATACATAGGACAAGTTTTCAAAATTTTTAAAATCATCTAAAAATTACTTGGAGCTTAAAGGAGAACTATGGGGTAACGGGAGGACACAAACTAGCGTCCTCCCATCACCCTAAGCTCAGTATACCGCTTTGCTACAGCTCGCGGTATACTGACACGCCGCAGCTGAGTCTGGATCCGGCCAGCTGCGTGAGTGACAGCTGGCTCTGCCTATCTAGAGGCAGAGCCAGCTGTACCCGCCCCCTCCCCCGTCCGTTCCGCCAGTCAGCACTGGAGGATTGGAGCGGGGAGGGGGAAATCCATTCCCTCCCCTGTCACTGCAGAGAGCCGTGACAAGATCGAGAAGTGAGCGAACGCTGGTATGTGTTCGCTCACTTCCTGATCTACTGAGCCGACCTGTGACAGTTTAATTGTCACAGGTCGGCTAGAACTATGAGGATGAGTGAAAAGCACTCACCTCATAGTTCTCCTCTAAAGCAACAATAACAAATCAAAATATGAGCTCATACAATATAGCCAATCATTTTTATTCCAAGTAAGTGATGGCAGAAAAGGTAAATTTTTTCCCTGTAAATAGCTTTTTTTTTACTGATGTGATTCTTCTTTGCTATGAGCACCGTCAAATTGAGATTTTAAATATTCCAGCAATTTAATACCGTAAGCCTTATCTAAAAGCATACGGATATAACACGGCACCAGGAGACTACAAATTCCTCTCTGGCTATCATATTTTGCACTGAAGTAGATAAAACACTTTCTATTGCGGAAAATTTACAGGCAGCATTCATTGTCCAACCTGTCTAGGCAAGACAAAGCTAAGAGCCACTTGTGCCCTGATAAAAGACTTATCTGTAGTAATAATCTGCATCCACTCTAAACATGTCTTCTAATCCTTGCCCAGGAAACAACATCACTCGAGCTGCTGAGGTCTCATCACAGGACAGGTGGACGATGATATCAAATTAAAAAATGCAGCTTCATCCTTATCCAAAACTCTTATCAGGACATTGACATTTCAAGGTCAGCGTGATGCACAGAGAGAACGTATCAGCTTGTCACAAACTCCCTCTTAATGCTCAGAAGTGCTCTGTACCGCATTCAGCTATAATCATCTATCTTCTCCCTGAAATGCAAACATTTTCTATTAAGAACATTGCTGGAATATGCTAGGAATTTGTCACCTCTTATTGCTACAATTATGACATGGTCCCTTTCTTTATTTCACCTTCCTTTTCAAATCAATTTTTTCTGGCTCAGAGAGTCCGCATATTTCACAGTGACAGGACAATTTCAGGTCCTTTGCCTTTGGCTTAGATGTTATCACAGGCCAATTCATTGTGGCACTTTGAAAAAGCTCAACCTGCTGACCAAATGCAAGAAGTAGTTTAAATAGTTTTCCTTCACAGGAAAGACAGAAGATTGGATTTTCTAATTGTGCGAGAAAGAGTTCAAATAGAGCTTGGAGCTAATTGAAACGGTATGTAAAGCTAAAACAGTTTTTTATATAGAGTAGAGAAAGGTCCAAGCCTTTATCAAGTTATTCTTTTGCTACCTCTGTCTTGCTCAGGAGATGTCCCTTCACTTCCTGTTTTGGAGACTGAACAGAAAATGAGACAAAACCTTTCCAAATTGGATAGAATTTCCACAGAATTGTAACAGGAACAGGCGACCCTATTGAAGGATTCTTCCCTCACCTCATGCTCTGGTGACATTTAAAATTGTTTGGATATCCCCTCAGTTTCTGTCTCAGTGACAATGGTTACCAGGAAAAACAGAGGTGAATTTCCCCTTTGCCAGTTAGGCCCTTTGTAAATAAAAGTTGAGAAAGAGCCTAACTCCACTCTATTCACAAATAAAAAGTGCCTTTACCTATAAAGCAGAATATTTCAAATATTTCAATATTGCGAGCTGCCACAACTACTTAATATAGCCAATTAACAGCTTACCAACTTAGCTTGCAATAGCAGAACTGTATCTCGGGATGTGCGGCCTGTTATCTATAGAGGGATTACTTCAGTTTATATTGGTGACACCACAAATTTACCACTGCTCTCTATATATATATATATATTACCATTTATACCATTTATTGTAATATACATTTTAAAGCCTATCTCCAGGAAAAAAAAACTACCTTTGCAGTGCGCACTGCAAAGGTTAACTGCTTTTTTTTCTATAGGGGACAATTACATACCTGATCCCAGCTCCCGCAGGCTCCGGGTCCAGTGCCTGCAGCCTCCTTCTCCCTCTGCTCTGGTGGTCGGAGGACTAGTGACAACATCATAGCCCTGCATTATATGTGAGGAAGCCAAGGGACAGTCCACAGACCAGAGCGGAGTGGAAAGAAGTTATCACCAACTGCCAGGGCATCATGTAAGTAAAAGTCCTTTACATAGTTCCCCTAAACATAAATGAACAGTTAAGCCTTGTGGCTCCTGCAAGCTCCAAAACCAGTGCATGCAGCCTTTTTCCTCCCTCTGCTCTGGTGCTTGGAGGTCAGCTGACATAATCACATCTAATGCAGGGCCTTTTTTTCAAAGTCTTTCGGACAAAATTGTTCTCAAAGCAGATCCCACCTCCATATGCAAAGTAGAATGGGTCATCTAAAGAGTTTAGTAAATAGCTATATAATATCTACCAGTCTTGTGACAGAGAGGCCAGATACCATGGTTTGAATATCAGAAGAGGCTTAATCACATACATAGAAGTCTCCAGAGACTAGAAAATGACAATTATTAGCTTATATTGGCCAAAAGCAGACAAGTGTTAGTTTTTCCAGCGTTAACTAGATGAAACTAGCTGATACCGAGGTATAATATATAATTATATACAATATATTATATATCATATCTGATGATATGTATATGATTATATACAATAGAATGAAAATTGAATCCCATTTCACAAGATAAGATAAGTATACGGATTATATAATAAATTATCAGCCTCTCTATGAAGGGATGTTGCTGGAAAAGTATTGTAGGGCTATTATATTCTCCTGAAATTTCCACACACTTTTTCCAGCTTTGTTATAACAGATGCAATAGACTTTTCTTTTATAGAGTTCAAGCCAGCATACTTCCATTGTTTTGACTTGGATGTGGGAGTATTCCATGGTTATGAGATATGATATGAGATTGTCACATGACATTTTCTGTATGCTCAGCTTTTGTTCACGTGCCAAGAGCTTTGGGACCCAATGTGGTCTCTGCCACATGTTCTTTCAGAAGGCATTGAACTGATGTTTTAGACATTTGAAATGGCTTACTAATCTGCCAAACTATTACTGTTATTTTAAACAATATGTTTATCTTGCAGTACTGGTTTGTGCACCTTGTCAGGACTTTGTTGAGTGATGTGATGTTCAAGTAAAACAAAAATCCTGTGTTTCTTCACGAAACAGATCTAGGGGCTGAACCATACGGATTGTCTTCTTAGCAAATTGTATGAAGTTTGTTCCTCTCAATTCAATAATTAATTTTAAAAGAATCCCTACTAAATTGCTGTTTTAATATATACTGTATATTGCACCTGAAATGCTGATATGCTTTCTTTCTCTGGCTGAGTATTCCATTTCTTAACCAAATCCTTGGATATGGTTGCCAGATAAGAGGTTTTTTTTTACATTTTTTTCTGGAGGATCTGTAAAAGGGGAAAAAAACTTAAAAACAAAGCAGCTAAATTATTCAGTTTTGCCAGATGTGAAACTTTATTTGTGCAAATCCCTGGGCATTTT
This sequence comes from Nanorana parkeri, assembly GCF_000935625.1. Lineage (NCBI taxonomy): Eukaryota > Metazoa > Chordata > Amphibia > Anura > Dicroglossidae > Nanorana > Nanorana parkeri. The sequence continues at coordinate 1,247,980 of NW_017306598.1, read as the reverse complement.
ATCACAGCAACACAAGTCTTATTATTTTCCTGTACTCAATATGCATGAAGCAGATGGTAGAACTACATATGGGTAAAGGGCAGCTATTAGTTGTAATAAACATGTAAGACACACACACTTTGAAATACAACTTGTTATGATTTTTTCTTTCATGAAAATCATGATTTCATGATTTTTCTTTACATGTTAAAGAAGAGCCCAAGTCAATATAAAAATAAACTCCCTGTAAAAGTACATTTTTTGTTTTTGTTTTGTGAGCTACATTAGTACCTGGGAAAAGCTGAAGATTTAGAGCTTGTTCATACCAGCCTACAAGCGAAAGCATTTCATTTTGGCGTGCAGGCTGTTGTCAATGTGTGCTGGTGGGGAGAGGCATTATTTACTTTTTTTTAAAACTTTGTTCAAATGTCACAAAGCAACATTTAATTCCTTTCTATGCGATGGAGCGGCAGTGCATACAAATGGATGGATAGAGACTTAAAGTGAGGTACCCGTGTGGAAAAATCCACCTCTCCAGTACATGTCCGTGTGAACAGGGTACAATGAAAACAATTGCTTTTTATGTTTCCTTGTGGAGACCTGCGTTGCTCAGGTGCCTGCGTTCATTTACATAGTTACATAGTTACATAGTATTTGAGGTTGAATAAAGACATAAGTCCATCAAGTCCAACCTATTGTGTGTATGCATTTATGTTTGAGCAGGAGTGTGCGTGTGTATTAGTCCATGTGGGATTTTGCTCTTAGGCGTACCTGTACCCCTGTATATTATGGTCTCCGAGGAACTCGTCCAGCAATTTCTTGAACGATTCCACACTCTTAGCTGAGATCACTTCCTGCGACCTTAACCACTCTGACTGTGAAGAACCCCTTGCACCCTGTGTGTTGAAAGTTTTTTTCCACCAATTTGTGGTTGTGCCCTCTGGTCTTCGTTACGGAGCTAACCGTAAACAGTTTGTTAATAATGTTACTGTCGCCCTTGAATAGTTTATACAGGAAAATCATGTCCCCCCTTAATCTCCTAACCTCCAAAGAGAACATATTTAATTTTAACAACCTTGTTTCATATTTCGGGTCCTCGAACCCCTTAATAAGTTTGGCTGCCCTCTGGACTTTTTCCAGCTCAAGGACATCCTTTCTGAGTATCGGTGACCAAAACTGGACCGCATACTCCAGATGTGGCCCAACTAGTGATCTGTAAAGTGGCAAAATTGTAGACTAGTCTCTGCAATACATTCCCTTCTTAATGCAAGACAGGACTCTGCTTGCTTTGTTTACAGCAGCCTGGCACTGCGCGCTGTTCTTCAATCTGCGGTCTATAATCACTCCCAAATCCTTCTCCGTTTCCGATTTCCCTAGTGGCACACCCATAAGTGTACAGTCCATTTGCCTTTTTTTAACTCCAAGGTGCATTACCTTACATTTATCGACATTGAATTTCATCTGCCATACAGTTGAAAAATTAGGATAGTTTTGCCCCGTGTGTAGCGCTCGTCAGGGGTAAGGTGGGGAAAGGGAAAGGTAACCGGATGTGCTGGTTGAGAGCACCGGTTGGAACGTGAGGGTTTTTTTTGGAAAATGGGAACAGGGGGTGTTTCTCCTAATTTATGCGGGTGTGCAGCTTCCGTTAAGTTCAGACAGGGGTGTCCGACATGTGTACCGTGGAAAACAAAATTGGAAAACGGAAGCGCCACTACCTGGCCCAATAAACGTGGTTGAGGGGAGCTGGAATAAAAGTAGTGGACTCACCTGTGGCTGGGTGAGCGTTTGTATGTAACCCCCTGGGTGGGGTAAAGCGGTGGAGTTGAGCGGTGGATTCAGTCACCTTCTTTGCTGGGTTCGATCCCTCACTTGCGTTGGGATAGCGAGGGCAAGATGTCAGCGACGACGGTGTGGTGGGTGTTGTGCCAGGATGGTAGTGGAGTAATCCTCTGGGCGGTTGTTGTCCTTGGAGTCCTGATTAGAGATTGTGGCGATCGGAGCTGCAGGGTGGTGTGGTGCCGACGGGAGAGCCGAGGGACGTCCGGTGCTGTGCCTGGAAGGCCGTGAGGTGATCCTCTCAGTGGCGGTTTAAGTGGCCGGAGTAGCAGGGCGACGTGGTGCCGACCGGAGAGCCGAGGGGCAGAGGAGCTACCGGGATGTCACAGCGGACGGCAGTAGACGGAAGTGCTGTCTGTGGGGAGGGTGTGTCTCCGATGTCCAATTTGAGCGGTGGTGGGGTCCCAATGGCAATAGTGAGAGTGTTGCGGCGAGAGCCGAGTGTGACAGGTTGTCAAAAGCTGCGGTGGAACGGGCGGTGGAGCGCGGTGTCCAAGGGTGGAAGCCCACACCGTGCCCGTGTTGAGAGGGAGTGTTCGGAACACTCATAGATGTTCAGGTAGTGGAAGTTAGAAGCTGGCTACGCGATTCGAAGGGTAACCCTTCTTTTTCAAGCCGGTGTGCAGGGACTGCCATACAGTTGCCCACTCCCCGATTCTATCCAGGTCCTCCTGTAATGTTATAATCTCTAAGTCTGTGTCTACTACCCTCCCAATTTTAGTATCATCAGCAAACACTGAGACATGACTATTCACTCCCTCCCCGATATAATTAATAAATAGGTTAAAAAACATGGGACCCAGCACAGAACTCTGGGGCACGCCACTCATGACCTCAGCCCAGTCTGAAAAGGTGCCATTTACTGATACTCTTTGTGCACGTTCTTGTAGCCAGTTTTCTATCCACGTGCACACTATTTCATCTATGCCCATATCCCTTAGCTTGTATAACAAGCGTTTATGTGGCACCGTATCAAAGGCTTTGGAAAAGTCCAGATATACTACGTCCACCGGCCTCCCCCTATCCAGATCTTTACTCACCTCTTCGTAAAAGGTCAGCAGGTTGGTCTGGCAAGAACGATCCTTCCTAAATCCGTGCTGCATATCAGTTATTATGCCATGCCAAGATTAATTGAAAATGAGGAACAATGGTCTTGTTATCTCCTTGTTCAGTTCCTTGAGTACCTTGGGATGTAGATTATCAGGTCCTAATGCTATATTAGCATTAGGTCCTAATGCATTTAGTAGTTTATGCCTTTGTTGTATCCCAGTTTCAGTCAACCACTCAGGTGTATTACTTGGTGTATTTACATCTCGGCCTGAACGCAACGGATCAGAGGTATTTGGATGTAAATGGAAAAGATGCTGCTTGTGTGAAAGGGGCCTTATTCATCCAAACACAACAATCAGCAACATGCAATAGTAATGGACAGCAAATATTTAACTAAAACATTCTCTTCTGAATTATGCTAGCATTGACACAGCAGTGTTTGTTTTTCTGAGACCGTCCATTAACATTATTACCTGTTGATCCTACCAGTAGATATGTTAAATGTTACATAAAATAAAAGATAGCCTGATGGCCCCTGATGGGGGCTTTTACAGCTCATCAGTTTAGTGTCATCAGTGATTGATGGCCATAGAACTATTTCTTTGACAGCGGGAGGGGGGGAGCCGCGGAGGGGGGGGCGCACATCACGGGACCTCATACAAGCGATCCTCCGGCTCTATAGCCGGCGGATCGCTTGTATATTAACAGGCATCGCTGCCTGTTTTCAAATAACGGGCATTTCCCGCTCGCCAGCGCGGGCGGATGTAACAGGACGTGCATACACGCCCTGTTACATCCAAGAAGCTCCCGGCCGGCCGTGTATACACAACGGCCGGCTGGGAGGTAGTTAATGACAGTTCAGCGTCCCCAGGTAACCTGGGGATGCTGATCTGTCATTGCAACTAAGCAGAGCCAGGCATGAGATCACGGCTGGCTCCGCCCAGCTGTCACTAGCGAGGCTTCGATAAGCCCGCTTCGGGTTTCACTTCGGCTCAGTTTAGCTGAAGCATATGCCTTCGGCTCGCCTCAGCCGATCGGCCAGCTTCGGTAGCTGTACAGGATATAGTGAATAGCCTGTACAGCAGCCCTTCGGCTAGCTTTGTGAATAACCCTCTAAGTGTTGAACTCATGGCCCCTACATTGCTGCACAGATTTATGTTGCAGTGTGAGATGTGCCACTCTTCACTCTTCCATTGAAATCTATAGCTATGAACATATAGATAATGGCCTTTTAAATGCTTCAGCTATATACTTCACACCAATAAAAACCTCTGCTTGACCTACAGTATGTGCCCCAAATGAGGATATTTGAAAAATGAATCATTTGAAAGTATCTCTCTATAATGCATCTCCAAAAAACAAGGATCAGTTCTTTGTATGAACACATTTGTCGTCTCTCCTTTTCTTGAGTGTTTTTGTAGCTGTTTCAAACAGATAGTATGTTTCTATGTCTTACCATGTCATCTTGCATATTATTTCATTAATAAGATAAAATAAGATAAGAGGCATGGGGGACCTCAGCTATGAGAAACATTTTCTGAGCAGAATGTATTCTCCCATGAGAAGACGAGATTAAGGGGGTGTATGATCACCATGTGTAAATACATACAGGTGAAACTCGAATAATTAGAATATCGTGCAAAAGTAATTGCAGTATGTGCTGCAAAAGGGGCCCAAACCAAGTACTGAGTACATATGCATGCTTGTACTTTTCAGAGGTCCGATATTGTTCTATGTACAATCCTTGTTTTATTGATGTAATATGCATGTAATAATCTACTTTTTTGAGGTTGTGGATTTGGGGTTCTTGGGGTTTTCATGAGCTGTAAGCCATAATCATCACAATTATGACAAATCACGGCTTGAATTATCTTGCTTTGCATGTAATGAGTCTATCTCATATATTAGTTTCACCTTTTAAGTTGCATTAGTGAAATAAATGAACTTTGCACGATATTCTAATTATTCGAGTTTCACCTGTAGATTGTCCAGATAGTGAAATTTGTCCAAAGTTGTTCACTTTAAAGTCATTGCAAAGGACAAGGGAACATTTCTTTGCATCTGGAGGAAAAGAGACTTAGGAGTCTATTCACAAAGCTGCCGAAGGATCTGGCTGTAGCTTCGGCCGATCCTTCGGCTAGCTTCGGCCCCAGGACCCCTTCGGTTCAGTAGAACCGAAGGGGTGCTGTACGGGCTATTCACAATAGCCTTTAGAAGCACAGGAAGCATGAACTGCTCCATCATTTGTTCTGTTTACTTTCTCATGGATAGACATTAATGCTTATAACTATCTAGAACATGTTGACTTCTTATAGACATGTATAACAATGGTAATAGAAGAAAGCATAACATTATAATATTCCAGTTGTTGCTTTAGCTGTTATTTGCTCGGAGCAGTGGTGTAACAATCGCCATAGCAATGCAGGCAGCCGCTATGGGGCCCGGGCATCCCTCCGATGCCGTGTGGGCCGCCTGGGTCGCAATGGCATGTAAGGGTGCTGGCTGTCACTGACACAGCTCAGCAGCAGTGTTTCCTCTCACAGCCGCTGCGGAGCTGTGTAAGGGACAGCCAGCAGCTACGGCAGAAGAGGCCATCATTCACAGTGAAGGAGGAGGCGGGGCCCGCCTAAGAGCAACCCCGCCTAAGAGCAACCGCGCCTCCTCTTACATCACTGGCCAGCGACCTAAGAGCAGGTGGGGCCGGTGATGTAAGAGGAGGCGGGCCCGTTGATAGAAGAGGAGGCGGAGCCTGATGACCACGGAGGCGGAGAGCGCTGACAGGTAAGAGGTGTGCAGCCCATCTGAGACCCTGCAGAGCCCATTATAGAGAGTCTATGGTGGGCTCTGCAGGGTCACTCTCAGGTGGGCTGTTTGGTATATCAGGTGGGCTCTGCAAGTGGCATAACTAGAAATCACAGGACCCCATACAAAATTTTGCTATGGGGCCCTGTGATTTCTAGTTACGCCCCTGGCTCAGAGATAAATATAATATGTTGTTGCATGTAAAATACAGGTTCACTTCGCAGATTCCTGTAAGAAAGTGTCAGAACACTGTTATAAACCATCAAATTGCTTTGAACGCTTAATACCTATGTTTTGTGTCTTCATTTGGAAAATGTACTACGTAAGGACTTTTTCTTTTTCAATGCACTTGTCCTTATCCTGGAATGATAAATTTGGTGCAGCCACTGCCAGGAGTAAGTGCCATATTCCAGTTAAATAAGAAGGTTTGTTTTGATAGCTTACTTTTTTTTCTTGTGAACAAAGACTTTCTTGATTAATTTACTATGCATCAACCCATTTATACCCTGCCAAAATTCTGAATGATACTGATGAAGTTGCTTAGAACTTCCAATTTAAATTATTCAGATATTTCCATATTTTCTTGTTGCTCAAACCTGACTAGTTTTCATCAATACAAAACACGAAAGTGTTGACAGCTGTCTGCAAAAAGCTGAGTAACAGCATCTTTCCATAGATACGGTACTTTCAGTGCTTTTTATTCTAGTTCATAAAGGAAAATGGTAGACAGGTGATGAAACTTTAGTGCTGTTTTCAAGAGCAGCAGAGAAGAATCGCTGTTGACACAAACATTATGGGGTTCATTTATAAAAGTTCAGTTCACACGGTACTAGCTCCTCTAAATGGCTCTGAGGAGTATAGGAAATTCCTATAGTCGTCAACACCATCTCTGGGTGCTAGTGCCATGCAAATGGCATCCCCGTGGCTTTAATAAATGAAACCCCCAACCTTTATAAATGAACGCCCTTGTGTGTGTCTCTAAATATGAACCACCTACAATATGGATAGGAATGCCAGAAACAATTTTGGCTAAATTGAATTTTGCCACAAAATAATTTCCCCATTACCGAAATGCACTTACTAAATGGCTTAGGTGCAATTTGCTTGAAAAAACTAAAGCAATGATTTATAAAATATCCCCCCAGCCATACACTGGGCGAATGCCATTCGCACACATTTCTCATCACAAGAGGAGGCAGCAGTGGCAGTGGTGGTACTGTCCTGTGGGCAGCCGTAGAAACTGCAGAATGGGACAGAACATCTGACACTACCAGCATTTCTGATAAAATTTGGAGGACATTTCCATCCACTTGAAAAAAAAAAGTGCATTTCACATGTCACCTGCAGTGGCAACTTATGCTCTGCCTTGTACCCTGTAGAATCTAGTGTGGGACATGGGAGGAAAAGGGCATTTTTCACATAAAGGATGATGTCCTAGAGATAGAGGGACACTTTACAAATAAGCATGTAGCCAGGTATCTACTGGGTAATGTGAACAGAAGTCCCTAATAGGTTGTTGCAACTCAGCAAAGCCAAATAGTTTTTCCTCAAATCATCTCTGAATTGGTGCTGACACTTTCTGGAGGGTGTTCCTTTTGTTTCCCATGGTCCATGTGTGTGTTGTAAAGTAGCCACCACTCCAAACTCACACCAGTGATGGTTTACAATGTCAATTACATATTAATAAACTAAACATGATATTATAGTCCATCACAGGAGTGAGCTTGAAGTGGTGGCTACTTTACAACACATTACAACACACAGGGAATATGGGGAACCAAAGAAGCCATCCGTCAGATGGAAGGGCAGTGTCGGCATAAATTCAGAGATGATTTGAGGATCTACAACTGAGAGATACGCAAATAAGCTACATTTTTGTTAAAAGAGAACTATGGGGTAAGTGTTTTCCCCATAGTTCTCTTAAGGGTCATGGGAGGACATAAACAAGCCTCCTCCCATGACCCAAAGCTCAGTATATTGCGAGCTATAGCTCATGGTATCCTGAGACCACTGCAGCCGGGACGGATCCCGACATACAGTAACTGTCGAGATCCACCCTGCTGCAAGAGTGACAGTTGGCTCTGCCTATCTAGAGGCAGTGCCAGCTGCATCCGCCCACTCCCCCATCCATTCCTCCAGTCAGCGCTAGGGGATCGGAGCGGGGAGGGGGGAATCCCTGTGGGGAGCCGTGACTGACAGTCATGGCTCTCTGCAGGGACATGATCGAGAAGTGAGCGAGCGACGGTATGTGCTCGCTCACTTCACGATCTATTGAGCCGACGCGTGACAGTTTCATTTCACTCACCTCGTAGTTCTCCTTTTAGGTACTTGAATGCATTTGTTAGGTTTAATCCTGGGTTTGGTGTCATTTCAAGGGTTTTTATATTTCTAACAAGTATAGGCAGCATATTTGTGTGCTTTATTATTGTTATACAGGATTAATATGGCACCAACAGTTTGAGACTGCTTTACAAAATAGACAATTCAATCCAGGAGGGTTTTAAGGGCCCTGCTCATGAGTCTAAAATGGCAGGTTGAGTGATACAAAAGGTAATAACTGTTTACTACAGTATACAGTAACTACCAAAGTGTGATTCTGCACTAAAACCTTTATCTTATCTCTTATTTATCTTATTTTCTATTTTAAAAAGCTGGTATAAAGGAAAAGTAACAGTGAAAAAAAACAATTCTGGATTTAATCAGTCATTTTTGGCATGTAAAATCTTAATGGTCGGCATAACTTGGGGCCTGGCAAGAATGTGTCCACTGTCTAAATACATTGTGCCCAGTAACCCTAATTCACATCTCAGAAACTTGGAGGTATGGTTTTAGGTGGCAGAATAGACTTCCCTTAAGAGGTGAGTTTTCAGGAATCGCTTAAAGGCAAAGGGTGTGAACACATAAGCTAATACATCAGGAGGCAAAGTGAATAGACAGTCAAATCACTGAATGCTTGATGAAGCCAAAAATAACTGGCCCCCTTAAATGTAAGTGACAGGTACACTTTAAGGCCAATGCAGCCAGTAAACAGATAATGAATGTCAGTTATTTCCCAAATTGTAGCATATGAATCACATTTGGTGGAATACAAACAGCATTAAACTGGCAGTGAACAATGCTAGCCCATTACGCCCAAGGTCATGTGTGAAGTGAAACTGAATGGGCTTGTATGAATATAAAGCATTTTGTTATTTTATCTGCGATACTGGCTATAAAAACAATCCTGTCTCTTGATGTCTCTGGGTAGTTGGTGCAGTGTGAGGAGCATTGTGATGGAAGCTGCTTTGCACAGAATTAATGAACTATAAGCAGTAAGTACATGCAGCAATTTGCATTCATTAGGATTAGGTGCTGAGAGAATCTCTCTTTTGAGAAACATGAAGCCACATCCAGTTTCCAGCACATTACTGGCTGCTTTAATGTCCCCACTGTGCCACAGTCTGGTGGAGCGAGGAGTAAAAGGACTGGCACATTCAAAGAGCATGTTCTTGGGCATGCAATAGCCCATAAAAATCTGGCATTAAAACAGACAACCTCAAGCCTTAATGAAATAATCCTGTCATGTTCTAACATCCTCTCTGGCAGAACATGAATCGATAAGTTTAAACATCTCAACATTTACACTGGACTCAATGTGAACTGGTTGTTCTGCATGCTGCACATTCCCAAAACCTTTGGCAGCCAAACTCAGCACTGTTAGTAATTACAATAGTACTTCAAGTAGAACCATGCTGACCTCTGTCCTTTTTACAAAAGGACATGGGTCATCGTTGCTGAACAGTGATCTGGAAAAGCTGTACAAATTGTCCTTAGTCAACATCCACCCACACTTGTGACCCTTTATATTAAAAGTAGAATTCAACATTTATTACTCATCCTTTATCAGAACTGTCAGTGGGTGGAAAAAGGAATACGGTCTAATGGAAAATGGCACAAATATGAAAGGTCAAAACAACTATTGAGCTAATTCTCAGTCTTTGTAGCATGGCAGGATAGCTTTAAAAAAATAGAAGATAATTGTTTTAGCCATATATATGTTATTGTACACTTAAATAAAAAGTAAAATCAAACAGTCAAGAACACTGGTTTATCAGACTTGTACATGAAAAAACACAGAGCACAGGCATTATAGTACTAGATAACATTGTACTAGATTCTGGATTGGTAGTGGGGAGGAAGATGTTGAGGGAGTCTTTGGTGGATCGTGCTTGCTCCATAAGGACAAGGACTGATCAGGACTAGCTAGTGTAGGTGATATAAGAGATTCCACTTTGTTTCCAATTCTTCCATTTGATTTCTTCTAGATCTTCCCCTTTTGTTTTTTTATGTTCTCTTCTATTGCATGTTGCTTTGCATTACAACACAGCTAGACTGCACGTATAATAATAAAGTTACAGTCTTTACATGCCCATCATAGGAGACACTTAGCATTTGCATCTTAGTTTAAAACAAAGTGTAGGTATACTTTCTGCCCCCTGCTCTAAACTAACTGACCCTCCCCCTCCCCAGATGCATACTTACCTCCAGCATCCAATCACTAAATGCCTCGTATTCTTTAAAAATAATACAATATGTTTTTGTAATGGGCAAGATGGAGAGCGAGAAACACGCTTTGATCATTGTGCTATCGCTGGAACTGGAAATCCCAGCACTGGAACATAAATGCTGTGGGGAGGAGTGGACAGCAATGAAAAGATAATTTTTACAGTAAGCACCAGCCATCTGAGCATTACATGATTGTGTTTGGAGTTAACCAGTAATGAGTATTACTGCTGAAGTTCAGCTTGAGCTCTCTTTTGAGCGTGAGTGTTTTCAGTTAATTTTGAAAAGTTTTTATGCTTGTAAATGCTTGTTTTTGAAGACATTTTCATGTTTTCATTTTATGTTTATAAGCTTCAGGTGTTTCTATTTTGGCCAATAGTAAGCAGAATATCTGTCACATCAAATGCCACCATTGTCCTTGTATCTGCTTCCTATTTTGTATTTCCCCAATCCAGGAAAACTTCAAGCCCACTCCCTTCTCAGTATCTCTGCTGCTTGCCACTGTTTTTAGTGGGCATCAATTAAGTCATAGAGGTTCTTGTGGGCCCTCAGCAGGCAGATGAAAGTCTACACATCCAATATTAAAATCCTAAATCCTCCATTTTGTTCACAGGGCTGAGGTTGCTAGGAGGCAGAGACCAGTTGTTAAGCACAAAAGTGCTTAAAAAGTAGTTAGAAATGAGCTAAAAGGCTTGTGTCATGCAATTTTAGGCACTCCTATTGAAGTCTAAGTGGCCAAAAACACCCAATTCTGCCAAAAAAAGCGTATGTACTTTTTGTGCAACAAGTGGCAGCACAACATTTAGGTGTGAATAGGCACTATTGCAAATAATGGAATGATATGATAGTTGTCGACCAGAAAATTACTCCAACACAACTTATCCACCTTAATGTTACTTTTAACTTCCAGCCCTTCAGCTTTATACTCTCCCAGTGACTCATCACCCTCATCTTCTTCAAATTTCTGGATTCATAGTTACATAGTATTTGAGGTTGAATAAAGACATTAGTCCATCAAGTCCAACCTATTAGGATCTCATTCTAGGAGTACCTGTACCCCTGTATATTACGGTCCCTTAAGAAATCGTCCAAAAGTGTCTTGAACAATTCCACATTCTTTGCTGAAATCACTGTCTGTGGCAGTGTCCAATTTTTTAACGCCACTTAGCTTCCAGGCACTTTGTTCCCAAGCCCTGTGTGAGCAAGCTCAAAATGAGTGATGCACTAGTTTATAATACACCTGCTCAATGAGAGACACCTGAGCTCAATTAACCCCTCCCCCTAACAAGAGCACTGCAACCTGAGAAAAAAAAAAGGGAACAGTTTAAAAACTGACAGAAAAGGAAAAAGAGTTTTTAAATACTAAAAAAGGGTCTAAAAATGAAGGAAGGAAGCAGAGACAACAAGTATACCAAAAATCAAGCACTCAATATATCCCAAACAGTTCAAATCCAATTTTTTAACGCCACTTAACTCCCAGGCACTTTGTTCCCCTAGCCCTGTGTGAGCAAACAGGCACTTTGTTCCCCAAGCCCTGTGTGAGCAAACTGTGATTCAGTTACCTACTAGAGATTTTATGATTCCCTCCAGTGGCTCCTCTTTCTACACTTGTCTTCTCTCAGCTTTCCCATCAATGTCTATTTTCTCCTCATCACTGGTCCACATTCTGTTTGGTCCTTTGGACCCATTTATATCTCTTCTAGCCAATATTAGATCATCTTTTCTTGTCTGTCTCTGGCATCTTTTTATCATTTTTTCATTCCTGTTCTCTCTTTTCAGTCATTTTTCTCCTCTCTCCCGGACCACTAACTGGTTAAAGTATATCTATATAGCCAAAATCTTGTTATTTTGATAAAGTATAGAAGGGTTAGAAACTCTGTCTCTACCCCTGCTAGGGGGTATTAATGCTGTCTATTGGTCACTATTGTTACCACCACTAAAAGTGATGTAAAATTCAACAATTTTACATATGTCAATTTTCTAATTGTGGGAACCTGTCTAAGAGTGGATTTCCCCTCATTTTGATGGGGCTGTTTCTTTCCAATAAGACACAGACATTAAAAACCCTGACAGGGGTTCTAACATTTTCTTACGCTATTCACAACTAAAACAGTTCTGGATTTAGATAGACTTTGAACAGTTTTTTTAAAATGGCTTTTTATCACATAAAGTTCAATACCTGCATGGGACATTTCTTTTTAAATTACGCAATAATCCTTAATCAGCAATGACAGCAGAGAGAGCAGAACTGGTCAATATAGGTGGAAAGGTGGGTAACTGAAGAGGAAGGGGAAGATAAATCACTATTGGAAACAGAATCTCCCAGTGAAAAAAAGAAACTGCCACATAGGCATTATCCTCAATGGGTAAGTTAAGCTGCGCTGAGAAAATGAAACTCTAAGGCCCCATCCACACTTGGGAATGTAATTTGACATGCTACGATTACCTGGTGACAATTGCCTCTGGAGGCAAACAGTTTTTGTCTGGGGGTGATTGTCCTCAGGTAATTACATGCCAATGGCTGCAAAAGGCAGCTGTTTGCATGAGTCCCAAGGAGCAATTCATAATACTCATCCAAGCTGCCCCATTCGCAAGTGTGAATGGGCCCTAACAACTTTTAAATTAAGATTAAGGCTATATTACTTGCCTGTTCTTTATACACATAAAAAGCTATAGAAATGTGTTTTTGTGTGTGATGACTAGATAAAAACCTTTATTGTCAAAGAAAATGATTTTCAAGACATTTCTCAGTCATAACCTGTCATCAAATCATCCCCATTATAAAACAATCAATTCAGGTCTATATGGATAATATCTGTAAGAAGATCAGTTCAGCAGCTGAAAGCCATCTCCTTTCACAAACATTCTGCTGTGATTTTTCTGCTAAGCTGAGTGCCATGAGATGTGTAGAAAAGGTAGAATTATCCAGGGACTAAGCAGAAATTTGAAAAGAGCAGCAATCCCATTACCGGTATATATCAGAAGAAACTCATAACCATAACCCTATTGACTGCAGAGATCAGCACATGCTAGAATGAACAGCAGATAACAATATATTTAAAGGTACACTCTGGCCAAAATCCACAATTGTCCACATGCTCAGGGCAGGGCCTTTCTAGGATTGTTAAGCCGACAGTCAGCTCTACAAGTTTAAACAGAGTCCCGGTGGCAAAAGTCACCGGGAGTCTGTTTAAACAGCCCCGATGCTGGCGACGTGCACTGAACATCGTCAGTCACGAAGGGGTTAATTACATATACTTGTCTGCACACAGCCTACCTTAGAGAAGAACTTCAGGTGTATTTAATGTACTTATAATGTATACTGAACTGTGCATTGTTTAGGAGTGTATAATGCACAGGTTGCAGAGCTCAGGAGAATGTAATGCTCATGGGTCAGGAGTGTGTAACTCATAGAGTTCAGGGGTCAGAAATGCATAATACACAGAGTGCAGCAATCAGGAGTACTTCATGCACAGAGTGCACAGGTAAGGAGTATGTAACACACAGAGTGCAGGAGTCAGGAGTACATAGCAGGAATACATAGCATACAAAGTGTACAGAATACAATCAAAATTACCCCTCCCCTAGTACAAATCCTTCAGAGCCCAAATCTCCTAGTACAGATCTCCCCCAATAGTCCCAAATCCCACCAGTACAGATCTCTCTTCACAGCCCCAAATACCACCTAAGATTGGACCTCTCCTCCCAGTACAGACCCCTCTCAAAGCCTACCCTTAGTACAGACTTCCCTCCAGTGCACACCTCATCATTACAGACCACCCCCTTCTAACCTCCCAAGTACAGACCCCTCCCCCAACACAGATGTCTCTGCTCCCTCCCTGGAACCCATTTACCAGACCACAGAAACAGCAGCAGTTCAGACTGAGTGGAGGTCCTCCCTTCACCTGTGTCATGTGACTGGAGTCAACTAAGCTAAAATGGAGCCTTGGCAAGAAATGCTGCTGATAGGTGGGCAAAAAAAAAGTTTGGCACTCATGGGCATGGGACCCAGGGCACTCTGAAAAAGATGTGGGAGCATGCCTTAAGTGATGCCCATAGTTCAGTTTTTCATTCAGGCAATCCTCTTTGGCACCATTCCAACTTACTTTCTTTTTCCAGTAATCCCAGCATAACAGTTACAATTTCAATCCTCCAATAAGGCTGCATTCACAAGCTTATGTGAATCTGACTACCAATACTGGAAGAAGAGAATGAGCATGTTGCATAGCATCCATTCAACTGAAATAGAAGGACTTTCTGGCTTAAAGAGAAATAAAAAAACCTGCTGCAGGTTAACAGTACAGTTACCTAGAGGTGTTAAACATGCCTGCAGAGGACTCTAATACCCTTCAGGGTTTCTTCATAGTGTTGAACTTTTCCTGACCCTCTTGTCTCATGCACATTACTATTGGTCAGTGAGGAAGTCCTGTGTAGCCAGGTGAGTAATAGTAGGTGTCGAGGCTTCATCTGACATTTAGCCATAATAGCAGGGTCTTTAAAGTGACATTAAAGTCTCAATTTTTATTACATATATCTACTGCTAGCAAGCAGTAGATATATGCAAAATCATAAAAAATAATAAAAAGTTACCAAATGGGTAAAAACTTACCTCTGTCTTTGCTGCTCGCTCCTGGCTGCAGAATCCAGCTTCTTGAGCAGCCGTGCAGGGGAATGTGTGGGGGTGCATGTGCTGTGGAGATCACCAGTGGGAAGAGGAGAGCTATTGTGTAACTCAATGCACGCAGCCGTGAGTGTGCATGCCGTACAGACTCCGTGGGACAGGAAGAGACAGCAGTCTGCGCTGGATCAGAGACCGGCACCAGCGCTGGAGGGATTGCTGAAAATTACCTGGAAGGAAAAAGATTTTTGGATCAAGAGGCATTACTTAAGTTAAGTCCTCAGAGCAGCATGGGGGTAGATTTATATTTAGGGTGACATTAAACTCACAAATCCCCCCCCATGCTGCTTTAAGGACTTACCTTAAATGATGCCTCTTGATCTGATCATCTTATTCCACTTGTATTCAGCAATCCCTCCAGCGCTGGTGCCAGACTCTGATCCAGAGCAGACTCCTGTCTCTACTTGTCCCACGATGTCTGCCCGACGTGCACGCTCCCGACTGTGTTTATTCAGCTCTACTGTGTTTCTCCTCTTCTCCCCGCCGAAGATCTCTACTGCGCATGTGCCTGCCCTATCTGGAGTGACCGCGCAGGATGAAGCTCTAGATCTTCAGATGGGAGCGAGTGGCGTAGACACAGGTAAGATTTTACCTTTTTTTAACTTTTTTTTATTCTTAAAAATGTTTTTGCATATATCTACTGCTTGCTAGCAGTAGATATATGCAAACAAAAATGAGTGTTTAATTCTACTTTAATGTCACTTCAAGTCTTTCACAGGTATGTGGTGCCTTCAATTCATACTTCCAGCAGTTTCTTTTTGATGACAGGGTCTCTTTGACTATAGGTGCAGTGTCTGGTGGATAGCTTTAGCAATTCATTATTTGGTTTCACTTGTTGCCTGGAGCTTATTTATAATGACAATATGTACAGAGTCAAATATATAAGCTGCCATTGCTGACATCCTTCTAAATATACTATTTCCCTGTCAGTCTCTGGTTACATTACATTCTCAGTCATTGGCTTGGAAACAGCATCCAATAAGTGACATCAAAATCATGTGAAAAGCAAATTCCTGTTCACTTTGAATACCTAATTATGTGCTGATTCAAATGAATGTTTACATAATTTTTTCTAGCAAAGACTATCATTCCTTTAGTAAATCAGCTACATTGTATCAGCATAAAAAAGCCAGACAGTTAGCACTTTCAGAACGAGAGGTTAGCAATGCCAACTCACTGCCATTTAAAACTGAACAGAGCCGTCTCTATGATGAGCCAGCCTGAGGCTGAGCCTGACACCCCCTTTCCAGCCAGAGCGTCCCAGGTTTCTAAGAGCTGGGGGGGAAGGTGTGCAAAGGCCATACACATCTCCCGTCCAAGCTCTTAGAAACCTTGGACGATCTGGCTGGTGTCCCGCCCAGCTCTTGACAACCAGTGACGTCACTGGTTGCCAGGAGCTGAGCGGGATGCTCTGACCGGCGTCCCGCCTAAGGCAGTGATTATGCTAGTTGCACTCCTGTAACTGAAGCAGCCATTGCTTAGGCTGATCAGGCAATAAACATTGCCTGATCAGCACAAGAATGTTTTTTGCTTTGTTTGTGCTTCATTAAATTAGTGAAGTTTACCTTGCATTAAGGCTTATGTAACATCTATTCTTTGCACCATTTTGGTCTGCTAAATGTACCTTTTAAAATGTTTTGTTATATCTGCTAGAGTTATAAAAAAAACCTGTTCATCCTGCCAGAAATCTAGTGAGCTGATAATTTCCTGTGCTCTCTGCCTTTGCTGTCTGTTATCAATTAGCATTGTTACCTGCTGTCTCTGTAGACTACAAAACACCTCTCCCCTATGTTACGGAAATGAGAAGAGGGGGAGGTGCACTATATTTTTCACACAATTCCTGCCTCTGGGTGACAACGCTGCTCCTCTGTAGATACAATACAGGGAGTGAGTGTTGCCACCCTAGGACAGAACTCGTATTACTGGCAGGATCACCAGATGAATAAAAGAAAAAATACTCCTGAAAAAGAAATCAATTAATTCCCCACATCTAAAGACTGGTAAGTTGCAGTATATGTATCTTGGGTTTAGTTGTGCTTTAATTAATTATAAAAATGTACATCTCAGGAAACTAAAAATGGTATAGCCTATTTGCAGCAAGTAAGCCACCTCTATTCGATACATTTGCTGATCCTTCTAATGAGTGTTTCATATTTCAATAATGAAGCCGCCCAATAGATCCAATAAAACTTTTCCTGCCCACTATTCATTACTTAGGGAAATTAACACCATAAAAATAATCTATAATTATCTTCTGAATCATTACTTAACACAGAAAAGTTTAACATAAGATTTAGAAGATATGCCAAGTGTTAGCTGGTTAATTTGCTATTCTCAAATGGGTGCCTTTGTTGGAGTAGAAAACATAGCACATTTCATCAATTCAATGCTCACAATAGCGGCAAATGAGAAGAAAAGCCATCTTGCCCTGAGATACAGTCTTTGCAAATTGCACAGCATTACTATGTGTTTAGGACTGCATTAATACTTGGTGAAGTTTTATCAAAACCAAGACTACTATAAACTTACACAAATATCATGGCAAATAATGACACATTTGAACAGATAAAATGTTAGAAAATGATGTGGTACTTCTGTTCCTTAAAAACCATTGCCAGCTTAATGACTAAAAAAGCAAACAATACATTTCTTTGGTATTACTAGCATATGTTAACGAAAATCCAATAAAAATAATGTTTTATGCTGGAAAAAAGGTCTCAGCTTTTGTATCTAGAAATTGTTGCCTTCTCACAAGTGTTAGATTTCATGGGATTGTACACCCCATTACCATTCATACATAAATACAGCATAACATTAAAGAACCCAATTAAACATTCCAAGGACCAGTCCCACCTTCTCATGTGCCCCCTGGAATGCCCATGTTGTCTGCAACAAGCTTAATGCTGTCCATGATCTTCTTATCTACAACTCATTTAACATGCTTGCTGTTACTGAAACCTTGCTTCAAGAATCTTCCTCTGCCTCTGGCTCTCCTGATTCCCACACCTTTGGTGGCCTACACTGGACTCCCTCATCCAGACCTAGTGGACCATAAAGAGGTGGAGTTGGAATCCTTCTGTCCCCACAATTCATTTTTCAAGTTCTATATGTACTGTATATATAATGTATTGCTGGGATTAGTAGTCCTCTATAGCTGGTGGTATTCTGCATTGCTGTATAATGTATTGGATGTAATGGGATTTGTAGTCCCTCTTCAGCTTGGAGTCAGTGTCAGAACTACCAGGGTAGAAATGGTAGCAGCTGCGACAGGGCCCTGGTGCTCCACCACTGTCCTAAAATCATTAGTCTGTATTGTTTTAGAAAAACTGTCACATGACACTAAAAAAGGTATCGATAATTTGTATTGGCGAGTACTTGAGGAAAAGTAACAGTACTCATACTCAGCCTTCAAAAAATTGTATCAGTGCATCCCTACTCTCATTAACACCCTCTCATCCAGTCCTTGTCAACTCTTTTCTACCTTTACATCTTTACTTTATCCCCCACTGCGTCCACCCACTAATTAATTTCCCAGGACATTGCCATTTTAAAAACAAGATAGATGCAACTCGTAATGAAATTTACACTGTCCAGTTATCTACCCCAATTAGGATACAACCCAGGACAACATGGCCACATCCATTTTGTAACACTGTCTTGGACCCTTAAAGTTAAATATTTAATGAGCTAGTTGTTGTTTCTGGCAGAGAGAAGTATGTAGCAGTCTACCACAAGCAGCTTCCGGCCACTTCTGCAATGCTATGCAGTTCAACCTTTAGCTTTCAATGGTAGAGTTAGCTTCTGAGTCACTGTTGCGGTTCTCATTATTTCTGCTTTAAAAGAATTAGGTTGGCATTTAATGCATCATTTGCTCATAAACTGAAGAAATTATATGACTATAGCAAAATATAAATTACTTTTAGCAGACCTTTAATACTGTGTGGGGCTGTTGCACAAAGAAAACACAAAGCGAGCATTGCTATGCAAATTTACCTGGTGTCTGTCATTATATGTTAGCAATTATTTTTTATTGTAACCAGGATAGTTGCGCTAGGATATATTTACAGAAATTAACCAGCTGCAGCAATATCTATCAAAGTGATCAAGTGTAAGCCGGGGTGCTACGCTTGGTTGTGTGTGCTCCACCTTTTAATTGGTCTTTAACTTGTGTGGAAATGTGAAAATATCACAAACTAAATACAGTGCCAGTGATCAAATCCTAATTGCAGCTGTATAATGAAAATACAAGTCGAAAAAAGGAAGGTAAATGTGTTCGTGAATAAAAATTAAATATTATTAAATATTAAGTTAACAATGTAAATATCGCAAAATATGTGTAGCATGTGTAAATAAATACAATATAATATTGTCGTGTGAAAACAAGTTATATTGTGAATAATAAATAAATAGATAAAATCTGGTTGAAAATTGTGTAAACGGGTGAATTATTCCATCTGGCAATCAAAAATGTAAAAATAAAAAAATAAAAAAAGGAATAAAAACTAATTGTATGGCCAGTCAAAATCTACAAGCCAAAGTGCACAAAGATCTTATAAATTTATTATTATTAAGGATTTATATAGAGCCAACAGTCTGCCCTGTGATTTAAAAAATAAAGACAAAAAGTTTTGCTGAAAAAATAAAGGAACACAGTACAGTTATAATACAATACATACCAGAGGATAAGAAGGACCGTGCTTTTATGAGAGCATATAATCTAAAAGAGTACATATGGTTCATTTAGCAACTATACAAGCTTATACTTGCCCTAATCTATGGCTGGTTTTGGTTTTCAATAAAAACTTTGTTCATTAATGAACAACAATGTTCAAAAAATGTCTAGATCAGATCTGTGGTCTCTTTATGAATTTTCAGTAGGTATAAATTAAGGAGGCACAATGCTTGGTCTGAGAAGAAATCCAATCATTGGAGGATCTCTTAACCAAATGAATATTGTTTCTGGAGGAGGCTGTCCTGATCTACAATCAGAAATGTATTATATCACAGATTTAGGAAAACAGATTTGTCACAGATTTTTTTAGGAAGGCAGAAGAGTTCTTCAATGTATCTTGTGAAGTCCAAAATAACAGCAAGTGAACGGTACTTGTCAGATCAACCAAGCATGTTAGTGATGTTAAGGACTTGACTTTTCACTTTGAAAGTCTGATCAATATTCCCAGATTGGCACTGTCTGAGTCTAAAGAATTGCCCTGCTTACAGTAATGCTGTTAAAGAAAAAACTATTTCATTCACAGTACATAGTCACATTACAAACAGAACTCGTCACATTTAGAGTCTACATAATTACATTCTGAATTCCATTATCAGAACTTATTTGCTCTGCGAATTTATTTTCCCTCTTTAAACGGCCGCATTGAGGAATATAAAAAGAGTGTAATTGACTTTGAAAAATATTTGACATTTTCACTGTAGAGAACTGAACGTGCAACGGAACAAATAAATAACTGAGTGAGGGGAACAGAGAAAAATGAATAAGCGATTGCTTTTGATTCACAAGCTAACCCATGTAAATTGTTAATGCCAATAAAACATTTATTGCTCTGCATCTGAAGAACTGAAGAGTGGAAAGCTTATTAAAGATGCAGAGAACAGGATTTGGGGTAAACGAACATTTGTTTAAAATCAATAATGGAAGATTACAAGACTACGAATTAAACTAGAACTATGAACCTCACATCTGTCCCTGCTTTGAGCCGGCAATCAACACTGGAGAACATTTTGAGAAACTGCAATTGCTCACTGTTCTAAAATTTTAGCACACCAAATTATCCTTTAATTTGATAATTAGACCTTGGCTAGTGTTGTGGGGTTTCTTGAGTACTTATATGGCAAAACATTTGCAATTATAAATCCCATAAGCCATTAA
This sequence comes from Nanorana parkeri, assembly GCF_000935625.1. Lineage (NCBI taxonomy): Eukaryota > Metazoa > Chordata > Amphibia > Anura > Dicroglossidae > Nanorana > Nanorana parkeri. The sequence goes on along the minus strand of NW_017306598.1, from coordinate 1,227,206 downwards.
ACACTGCAACCCAAATATCTCCATTAGGGATGAGTGGAATAATTTCTGTGAATTCTACCATTGGATTTGTTGAAGCAGAAGCTCAAGATGTGTTCATTAAAATGCCCAGGAGAAATTTGCTTGAAAAAAGGTTTTATGCAAAAAGTATTTTTGTTGGTTGTTTTAGGTTTGCTTTGTTTAATTAATGCTCTTTGTATTTGCGTCTCTTGAATTTTCTGTGTTTTTGATTGTTATTTGCAGACTGATGCTTTAAATGTTTTTTTTTTCATACTGTTTGTGTGTTTTTCTGTAAAAAAAAAAAAGGTTAAGTAGTTAATCTTCCAGGATAGTTGAAAGAAGCTTCAATAACCCACATGAGCAATTTAAATTCCATTGCATCCTTAAAAACAACAAAAACATTCTGTCTCAGGTATATAGCTAAATGTGGTGGCTTAAAATGAATATCATGTCATGAGCCATCAAAAATCATCATCCACCCAATGTAGTCCCAAATATATGGACTTTGCTGATACTTTCCAAAGGTATGTTTTCCACTCACAGCCTGTGAAATACAATTGTGTCTGATAATACAACATAGTTAATGTCTGCTGAATTTGAGATGTTTTGTGGATAGTAATTTTCTCACTCTGTTCCAAGAGCCAACAAGAGCACTATTCCACCTAGTGGCAAGTGAACAAATTAAAAAATATGCACTAAAGAAGAATGGACAGAGACTTGGACAAGAAATATGCAAATTACTCTTGTAACAACATATAACACCATGCTGCAGTAGTGGCTGTAGTCCTTCAGAGTTATTGATGAATGGGAGAGTTGTTTGGGTTTTCCAGGTTGAACCTGAAGTTATAGCAGAAGTAAGAATTTCAGTTCTACCAGAACAGGAATTGGTCAAAACTGAGGATATTTGAAGCTAGCTTTGATGTTTATGAAATAAGCACTATAGTACTGCACTAAGATGGGGACCATCAACTGTTGTTGCGGTTACAGAACCAACCTTGTACAAAATATAGACTGTGTATGGCAAAATTATGAATTACCCACTGAATAAGAAGGAAATACCCCCTATTGAAACCAGTTTGGTAATGAAACTTGCAAGGCTATACATCTTTAGCCTGGAAGAGTTATTAATTGCACAAGTTAAGTTATCTAGGGAGAGGAGGGTTTTGTATGAATGTTAGAATTGCAACTCTTTTATATATGCTTTGTGCTATTGCTACTTGGTTGCAATGCATTCATTTGCTTGTCTCTTCAATGTTATATCAGTTCTGTTCAGTAAATGTTTTTGGTTACAGTCCGCCTGTAATGCTGGCAGATAAAGTCTCTTTTCTTGATAATATGCTTTAAATAGCTATTATAAAAACGTCTTCAAGAAAAATACAGCAAGTTCAGTTGCCTTGACTTATAAAAAAAATGTAGTTATGTGAAGTGTTGGCTAAATACAGACACTGCATATGTAATAGGCCACTTTGCAGGAAAACTGTTTCTAAAAGATGGAGGTTGCCACTACTAAAATTTTGCAAGTGGCTATTATGCCACTCCTCTTGCTTCAATACTTTAAGTCATTACCTCACAACATGGGTACAAGGTATGTCATCACTACACCAGTGATAATCACTCATTGGTTCCTGAGGACAATTTAAATGATGGAGTTTGTGACTGATGAAGGGTCATTTTGGTGGGTCTGAAAACATTGCCTCCATGTGGTTATTAAAGAAGAGCTGTAAAAATGAACCCTTGAAGTTGGGCTACCCACACACTGCAAGGTTAACTGCTGGTTTTGGTCTATGGGCTAAAATAATAACATTTTAGTCAGTCTAACTTAGCTGCTAGACCTTTCATCACCGCCTCTTCTCCCCTGGGCTCTGGTGGTCTAAGGACCTGTGACATCATCACATCTAATGCGGCTGCAGTAGACATGAGGATGCCGAGGGACATTTCACTGCCAGAGTGGAAGCAGAGAAATGTGAATACTCACGACCGCAGGACCGAAGATCAGGTTAGTATATTTTCTTTATTTTAGCTCCTAGTCCAAAATGAGCAGTTTTCTGCCATCTGTCATTCCAGTCCAGCACCCCAGTTATGATAACTCTGTTGCTGCAAAGATGTGCACCTGAAAGCCTTGTGTTGGATAGCTATCTCAGAGCTACAATGCAGTTTTAACTTCTGTAGCATATTATGCAGTTCAGAGTTCTGACTTTTCTTTGATGTTTCCAATACACATTTTTCAGGTTGCATTAAAGCTGGAGAATCAGCACAACATGATCAATTGATAAAGTTTGTTATCAGCTGTGCTTTGTTTTATCCCTGCTTCATAGCAAATTCCAATTATTTTCTGGATATAAGGATGATTTTCAGATAAGGAAATCAGTCACAACGCAGGTGGCTCTTGTTTCCTGTGTAGGTCCTACTTTTTTTGCCACCAATATTTTTATCATGGACACTGAAACAATAATGTACTACTGGGGAAAGGATCATGTCTATTGTAAAACATATCAACTGTTGGGCTGTACAAACTGGGAAGAGTACTGCACAGAAAGAGGACATAGCTGTTTGTTATTTGGGTTCAATCCTCTCTCAGGCCCCTGATACAGTTTTCCTTCAGATCTGTTGTTGGATTAACCCACAAGGGATCAGAAGCAAGCTGAAAATGAAGTAACAACATTTAAAAAATAAAAAACATGGAAAAGTAGGTGCAGTTCGAATTGCTTACTCATAGCCACTGCTCATTGCAGCTAACAATTCTAGTCACATCTTCCAAAGGTAACAAGATGTTGCACATGACCTGAATCAGGAGCCACTGACCTGGTTATGGGCTGGTGCTGATGCTGCATTTTTACCAGGCAAACACTTCATGGGTGTAAGTGGCAACATACTCTTGGCTTGACACAGGGAATCCTAATAGCCAGAGATCCTAGAAATCACTGCACTACCAGGTCCGGTAAATATGCCAGGCAATGGTGTCATAACCTAGTAACCTAGCGTGGGACAAGCTGGTATAGGGTCAGCCAACTGTGGATCAGTTTGGCTTCTGTCCCCCGGCTGTGTACCTGCCACCTAAGGTGCAATACAGGCCATAAAAACTCATGGAAGAGGGCCAATTCCACCAGTTGGAACGAGAGCAGATGTAAAACCAGCTGACATTGAGATGCTGGGCATGTGAGATATAAGGAATAATTTTTTAATTCTGCTTAAGCAGCTGCAGAAGTGACATCTGCCTGATCAAGCATGCTGCTAGAGATGGCGGGAAGGGGTTAAGGTTCGAGCCTTACTTTTGCCTTACTCAGCATTGTCCCACGCTGACTTTGTTCCCCACTTAATGTGTTGTGAGGTAAGCCTCTCAAATCATTGTCAAACTTCTCCCTAATTTGCAGGCTTCTTGATAGTGACTGGACTGGTATTTTTCAGGTGTTGCTCCAACCAAGCTCTTAGGTGCATAGTCAAGTGCTTCCATATGCATGTGGTACCTTGGTAGCTGGTGTTTTTACCATAGCTGATATGCTGCAGACCACAATGGTGCTCTTGGCAGCAGATATGGTAAAAAAAAAATGGCCTGCGTTGCAGAACTCTTTAATTTTCTGCCTTTTGAAGTGCTTGTGTACTGCCCTGATGCTAGCCAATTTCTACCAAACACATACCTGAAATGTATAAACTTATTCTAAGGAATGGAACTATATTTATTTTTATTGTTGAAAAATAACTTTGACATCTTTGTGATCTAATTTGAATGATTATATTTTTTTTTTTTATAAAACCTGATTTTCATGAAAACGATTTTAGTATTTTCAGTGAAATCCCAGAAATGTACTCTTAAAAAACACAACTGAATTTACAGACATAGAATTTGTTTAATAGTGCCAACAGTCTCAGTATACCCCTGTACAAAATAGAGGACATAGAAAACTATTCTCACTCTGCTACTAATTAACTGATGGCAAATGATGCCATTAAACTAATTGGACTGATGACTGTTGTTCGACCCTCTGCTTCTTTACACAATTTAATCTACAAGTATCAGAAGCCATATCACTAAAACTTGATAAAGCATGCATTAATTCCAAATTCATTATCTATGTAACCTTTCCTGACAGTGTTGAAGGCTTTCTCCTGTTGCCAGTTGTTTTGCCATCCTCTTTATAGACTTATTTCTTGAAGTTGTTTTCACATTCAGCATTCTGTAAGAATGTAGTGCCCATCTGACCATGGTTAATCCAATGATCATACAGTGCTGTTTTTGTTAGTGATTATCACAGGACTCCACAACCCACGTAATAAACCAGATTATCTTCATTTTAGTCTAAAATCTGTCAGGTACAAAGAGGATTATCAGTCATGTAATAACACGATCGGGAATGATATAGCTAGGACTATTCCTTAAAATTTAATATTGCAGCTTACCAATCCGTAGATGCAGGGTAAGGCGACTAAGGCTCTCTCCTCGGGTACAGGTACGGGGGAAGGGCACAGCCAGGGCTCAGCACGACACTGAGAAGTGGGGCAGCAAAGCCTGCAGCTTCTCCTCTAGGTTCCCGCTGCTCTCCCCATCTGTATGGGCAGAGGCAGCGGGAATCTGAGGTGAAGTGAAGTGCTGCAGCTGGTGGTGGTGGGGGGGCAGAGGAGGGAGCTGCTGTCACAGCAGCATGGTCGAGCGGTGAGGAGAGAGAGTCGCTTGGCCAGGATCTGACAGACGGTGGCTCCCTCCTCCACCCCCGCCAGCTTCAGCGCTTCACTTCTCCTTGGATCCCCACTGCCTCTGCCCATGCAGGCGGGGAGAGCAGCAGGGATTCAGAGGAAAAGCTGCAGGCTGTGCCGCTCCTCTGTGCGTGGCTGAGTGGAGGAGGATCGGTACGTGTCAGTAATATGTACCGATCCTCTGTGTGCAGAGCACTCCAGTGCTTGTGAATGAACAGGAAGTGCTTTACATCACTGTATGAACATCCTGTTCGTTCATGAGTTTCTGAATGGGCAGTTTCCATGAGTCAGTACTACTTCTGAGGAAGCTCTTGTAATTCCTACCAGAGCTTAAGGGCCTGGTATGACTTTGAGGGGGAACCCCACACACTTTTTATTAAACAAATTGTAACTTGGGGTCCCTCCTAAAATTCCTACCAGACCTAAAGGGTCTGGTATGACTTTTTTTTGGGGGGGATGCTTTTTTTAAATGGGGTCCCTCCTAAAATTCCTACCAGACCTGAAGGGTCTGGTATTACTTTTTTTTTTGGGGGGGGAGCATGTTTTTTTTTAAATGGGGTCCCTCCTAACATTCCTACTAGACCTGAAAGGTCTGGTATTGTTTGGGAGGGGGAACCGCACACTTTCTTTTTTCCTTTTTAAATTTCCTTTTTTTCTTTATAAATGTCACTTTTGCTGCAGCAGGTTCTATGCATTGGACAGATATGCCACTTTACAGGCAGGTTAAGGGGAGCCCCCAGGCACGATATTCAAAGGATTTTTTCATTTATATTGATTCACTTTAAGTGATGTTAAAATCACTGCTCCTTTAAAAACTGTATTTTTTTAAAGTTTTTTTTTTATTGATACATGTCCCTCAGGGCAGTACCTGAATCCCCATACCCTTTTTATAGCCAATAACTTGCATATAAGCCTTCAAAGTGGGGGACATTATTTTTAATTGCTCTAACCGCATAGCCTTGCGTTGAGTTTGAATTCAAACTTTTTCCATGTTCTAAAGTTCGAATTTGAACAGAACACGGGGGTGTTCAGCCCATCACTACTCAGGATGCACACCCTAACTCATTTTCATATATCATCATGTCTATCGTGACTTTCTTCAGTGGATATAAATTCACCTATCTCTGATACCTTATATTGGATTATATACACAGTAGTTGGACTATATCACATCCAGTGCCTATTGTCCTAATGTCTGATTTTTGAGTTTTATGAGTTTCATGGATTGAGACAATTGATTAACACCACCCACCAAACGGATACCATAAATATATTAACACAGGACATGTGTATGATTTTTTTGGATATAGGCCCATAGCAGGAACCCAACCAGTCTAACATGCGTTGGGTTTTTACAAGGAGGGGTTTTGTTATTGTTGGGGAGGGGGGCATATGTATGCACATTTGTTAAATTATGGTTATATATTTTCTTGTAATTAACTTTATATACTTTATGCTAGTCTTGTTTGAAGAATATTTATTTGATTATATGGTTTCTCAGCTGATCCCTTATGTGTAGTCAAGTGGGAACCTGTTGTTTCTTCCATGAGTCAGTACATCTTTATTCCTTCATGTGTACACCAAGGTCTTCTGTGGTAGACTTTGTTGGGATACCTCTCAAACATGGCCTCTCCATCTTAGCATGTGGACCATTTATACTACAGACACAAGTCTGCATGCGTAGAGGGTGAATTGCATGGGTTGTCAAGTACTTTAGCGATGGTTAAGACCACCCAGCAGATTTTCAAACTGGTACAAGCTGAAAGAGGGTCTTGTAGCTCTGAGGCACTTCTCTAGAATTCTAGATTGCAGAAAAGTAAAAATATTAATGGACAATAAAACAGCAGTGGTGTATATTTTCAAACAAGGTGGTATCAAGGGTCTTCCTCTTCTTGGTCTGGCATCAGAAATCTTCTGATGGACAGAGGTGCATGTGGCCCTGTCAGCATGCAGAGAAGCAGATGCCTTAAGTCACCACTTTGTGGATAACAAGTGAAATATGAATTCAAATCTGCTATAGAAGGTGAATGAGAAGTGGTGGACTTCGGAGTCAAACACCAGTGTCCTCTTTTCTTTTCCTGCTGGAAGGCCCTGGGGCAAGATGCCCTGCAGTGGACCTGGGGCTTTCCTCTTATGTGTTTACTCTGACAGGCCTCATACTTCACGACTTACAATCTGGAATGAAGGAATCCATGCTATTGCCATTGTACGTTACTGGACCATAGTTCCCTCTTTTAATGCAAATGGAGTTTTTCATCCAGATTCTGGGTAGCTCTATTTAATGGGAGGGAGGTTGAAAGGGGAAGACTTGCTTGCTTAAAGCTATCATTGGATTTATCTATCAACACCACATATTTCCGAATTTGGGAGAAATGTTTACATTTTGGCAAGTATTGTAACTTTGAGCCTTTGGATCCTTCAATTGCCAATGTGCTGAGTTTCCTTCAGACATCTCTTAATTAAGATCTTAGCATCCTTAGCATTTGTGTACATGAAAGATCTTTCAGCCTTTAAAGGACACAGATGGGAAAATCACCCTTTAGTAGCATGTTTCCTGCAAGGGGCATTTAAGATAAATTCTTAGTAAAAACTCAGTAAAACCTCAGTTTCATCCAGCAGCCACAAGAAGATCATTAAATACCACAAGAAGCATCTTGTTTCTACATTTCCACATTTTCATTTGGAGCCTTCTTGTTATCCTTGGCTAGATCCTCTCATTTCATTGAAAAATATTAAACAGCATTGCATTGTCTTGTATTATTTCTCCCTCCCTTATTTTATTGCTTGCTCTCATATTACACATAAAGTGGCCAGGAGTATGGTAAATTGTTATCTGATACTTACCATCATTTTCCTGGCCTATCTTCATGTCGGCATAACATCCTCTGTGTTCTTTCAGGAGGTTTGGTGACAGAGTGCTGGTTGGATCTGCCCTCTCTATTTTATTGGATCATCCAAAGTATGCCGACATGAAGATAGGCCAGAAATTAAAATGAATGCAAACTTTTTTTATTTCTTCTGCCTTTCTATGAATACATGAAAAGGCACATGTTTGCTAATTAATTATCTATCTATCTATCTATCTATCTATCTATCTATCTATCTATCTATCTATCTATCTATCTATCTATCTTCCAATCTTCATTTTAAATATACATTCTGCTTTGCATTTTATGTTTTCTGAAAATAGCCTTGCTTCCAAGATTCCAAAGAAGTATTAATAGCTAGTTGTAAAAGCTAAACTCTGGTCAAGTTAAAAAAAAACCCTATTGATTAACCCTCCACCTGCAATCTATACCTTTTTTTTAACACCAAGAAACAAAATTTTAGAAAAGAAAAAGAAAAGATAAAAACTTCCACGGAAAATTGTCTTAAAGCTGCAAATGTACTGATGTTTGTGCAAGTATAAAAGTGTATGTATTTGTATGTATTGAAATCAAGATGAACTGTGGTCCCTAATTAGTCATAGAATAGGTGCACAATTGTACTTTTTGTCAACAGAGTAAAGTAGTTGAACAGAAGACTTTAATGGCAAAAAGCAGTGAAATTCACAGCATGCTTTTAGGGCATAATGCCCCTTCCCTCAGCTGATTACAAATGTAATACAGAGGAGATGCGATTTTAAGGCACATCATCTTTTTAAACTGCAAAACATGAAAGCTAATTGGTACAAAATTGTATCTGCATAGCAGGTAAAAGCATCATATAAACACATGGGAGTTGGGGTTGTTACTCATGAGGCGTCACTTATACACAGCTTTTGCAGAGACACTAAAAGGTACCCAAATACAGCTGCAAAGTTAAAAGTGTTTGTTACCCCAAAAATAAAGAATCCATGTATGTGTTTGGTTATTTATATACTGCTTAGAATGTAGCCTGTAGCATTTTCATTTTGTGTGTCTCTGCTAAATACCTGTTGATCCTCGCAGGTCTCCTTGGTTCATCTTGCAAAATGACCATGTCAAGCACGGTAGCAGATCCATGCTGGCATGGCCGGTTCATGCCCCCGGAATGCTTGCTAAGAGCTACAAAATACTGTGTCGACACACTGCATGCCTGTATCTCCCATAGTTACTTTTGTTGCCATGCCCCCTGTTTATCCCTGCTGTGTTGCTCGATAGTGGGGGGAGGTTTTGTGGCTACAAAACCGATACTTCAATCAGCTGCATTCATTGCTGAAATTGGCTTTTGCCAGAAGTTTCCTTTATCAAACATGGTACATGCCTTCTGTGCAATCAATGTGACAATCAATCAGAGGGCAATATCTATCCCGCAGCACACACAGACGCCTCCCTGCTTGTGTGATATAACACACAGCCTGCCTACATTATAAACAGATGCTCCCAGCATGCAGGTGTGGCGGTAAGTGTGGGATTGATGCAGATTTGGTAGTAAGAATAGGAAGTGAGGAGGGAATAGAGACCAGGCATCCTAGTGGGTTGGGTGGGCCTGCAGGTTAGCCAGTGAAAGTGGGATGTGATGGTGAGAGTGTGTGTGTTTTGACAGGCATGAAGTCAGAGAGTGTTGTTGAGAATGCAGGTGTGCTGGTGGCAACTGGGGAGGTGGGTTAATCTGACAGAGTGGTGAGAGCACTGGGGGGGGGGGGGGGGGGGGGGGGTTGTTGGAAGGGTGCTGAGGGAAAGGGGCTTGCTGACAGGGTGATGCAGAGAAAGGACTTGCTAGCAGGGTGCTGACAGAAAGGGGCTTCTGGCAGAATACTGGAAGTAAAGTACTGCTGGAAGGGTGCTGAGAGGAAGGTATGGCAGCAGGTATGTAAAAAAGGACCACACTGCAGAGCTCTAGGGAATGGCCCTGGGGATGACAGTGGACTGTACTTGTGAGGCAATGTTACCAAATGGATTAGGACAGGTGCTCCATCGAGTCCTCATCAAGTTAACCCTGGCCCTGGACAAAATACTCCCTCACTGCTGTTCTACCTCCTTATTGCTGGAGCCCACTTGGTAGTAAAGCTAAAGCAGCTGGAGCAACACTTCCTCTTGCTGCTTTGTACCTGATGCCCTGTCTCTCTATGGTCCTGGTGCTATCTTTCTCATCCTCAATATCTGAAACATGGAATACTTGCGCATGTCCAAGATTATCCCCAAGCAGCAAGTCAGTGATTGTGCGATCAAATAATTCCACTGATTCCTTATTGCCAGTTGGCAGGGCTAAGAAGGGATATGAAGAAGAGGAGTTAAAAGATGGTGCATTAGCAGCAGTTGCAAACAAATGGCTGCTCTGCACCAAGGAGGAGGAGGAAAAAGAGGAAGGCTTTGTCAGCCACTCAACTACTTACTGCACATGCGTGGCTATATAGCATATCCATTCTAAGATAGAAAAGGTATATGTGTAGTGCCTCTAGATGGTGATGACTTGGAAGTAAGTTCCAGCTGCTGGATATTACTGCCTCTTGCTGCTCTGTACCTGATGCCCCCTCACTCTATGGTCCTGGTGCTATCTTCCTCATCCTCAATAGCTGAAACATGGAAAAGTTGCACATGAACAAGATCATACCCCAGCAGTGTCATCATTTGATTGTGTGATTAAATAATTCTGCCGACTCCTCATTGTCAGTTTGCAGGGCTATGGAGAAATTAGAAAAAAAGACAGTGGAGGAAAAAGAGGGTGAATTAACAGCAGTTGCAAACAATTGGCTGATCTACATCGAGGATGAAGAGAAAGAAGAGGAGGGTTTTGTCAGCCATTCAACTACTTCCAGTATGTAAGGAGAAGACACAAAAGAAGCACGTTCCTCCATGGCTCAGGAAAGGAATGAACCGGGTGCAAGCTGCTGGGAGCATGTCCGCGCTCCAATTTGATGCCCATACAAACAGAAGAAAAGCTGTTATACAGTACAGAACTGTATAGCAACTAACAGTCACTACACAGAATGTCAGCTCTCCCTAAACTACCCTAAACAAACACTTGCTGCACCCTGACAAATGCTTCTAGGTCCGCCCCCCCCCCCCCCATTATTGGCCCTTCTAAGCTAGATGACCTAAGTTCAAAGGCTTAAGTTTGGTAAGGCAATAACCTAATTAGTGTGCCAGGTCCGGGAACCTCAAACACACAGGAATTTCTGTAAATCCGTGGTAGTGGCAAACCTGAACCTCATCCCTAGTTTCAGGTGTACATGAGCTTTAAACTTTACTTAAAGTGTGAGTCCCACCAAATCTACTGTTTCAGTTTTGGATATATTTTGGGGTGGGGGCATATTCACCTACAGGCTTTCTACATCTTGTAGACTATGTATGACTATGTTAGATTTTCTTATTAGAGGATTCAAAACATCCATCCCCAACAGTGTGGCTGATTTATTAAATAGTAAATGTTGACTTTGCAAGGTGAATGCTCACTTACCTTACTTAATAAAATAAAGCTGTGTTCACTTTGAGCACCCAATCATGTTCAAGGGAAATAAAAAAAAATGTTTTGCTTGCACATGATTGGATAATTGAGGTAAACACAGCTCTACATAATCCTCTTTAGAAAGTGAATTTGCTGCTCCTTTGGTTAATAAAATACATTGCATTTTGTTCTTCTCATAGAGGAGGAGTCTTAAAAGCAAACTACAGCCAAACATTTTTGCTTTGAATAAAGTGCAGAAGAGTTAAAATCTCTGCCAGATATTTAATCCTGTCTAAGTCTGCATTGGACTAACTTCTCCTCACCTCCTCTTCCAGTACCATTTCTTTGCAACTTAGATCTTTACCAAAACCCTACTCTTCCTTTTGGCTAGACAAAAACTTTAAAATCATTTTGCAAAAAAAAAAATACCATTATAGCAATAGGTCCCATGGTATAGCAAAGAATGATAAACTCCATGGTTCCGTCTAAAAGGGCATACGTTGCACTCATTACTTTGGAATAGGATACAAACAACAAGCCAAAAAAATATTCAAAAGTTGTTGTTTTTTTTATAGGGAGGGAACATCTGTTTTTCTGATGTTGTGGATCAAGATGGCACCTCTAGCATGTGAGAATTAATGGTTGATTAGTGGAACAATTAAAATATTTAACCAAACGTCTATATTTGCCTATTTTCTCACTGGTCCAAATGATTACTTAGAGAGACACTGTGACTTTGCCCACTCAGGGCAAACTGACTGTGGCTTCTGATACCAGTTAGGTATATTCACCAATCCACACTCTCTCAATACTGTATATCCCCACTTGCTTCATTGATGTCTTTACTCTGTTGCTCTAATGGAGTGAGACTTTTAGATATGAAGGATGTGATTTCCCCCATACAACAGTGCTCAAGCTTGTACAGCCAACCGCCAAGTCTGAGCACTATCACATGGAGGGGTGATGCCATCCTCATGGCTAAGTTTTGACATCATCTAACACCAGAGCTTACTCAGCAGTGTGGATCAATTATTTTTCTCTTTCTGTCTCTATCTCTCTCTCTCTCTCTCTCAATCTTGGCCTATCAAACTCTCTAAGTAGAAAAATGAAAACACATGAAAGGGAGCCTAAAGCTCCACTCACTGGCTAAATATAAGACAACATAATATTCATACACAATGTTGAATCTATCTAACTTCAAAAAAAAAGCAAAAATATTTTTCAGTGTTTTATTTTTTTTAGTCCTAACCATAATAAATAAAAGAAAATATATACAAAATCACTATACATTCCCTTTAAAAGAAGACATCAAATTCTAATTTATAGGACACATTTCTTAGTTCAGGTTTGTACACTTTTTTCAAGAATGTTTTAAAAGCCAACTCTGTTTTTAAAAAAATGGCAGTTTAAAAGATTTTTTTCCAGAATCAGGATAATTTACAGTGTAACCTTGATTTGTCTGAAGAGAAGCTTGGACATTCATATAAACATGAAATCTGATAAATCTTTTCATTACCTCTTTACAAATTGTGTAAATTGTTCTAATGCTTTCATTATTTATTCTAAAATAACATTTCCTTTCTTTTTGTCCTAATTTGGCGTGACCATTTAAGTGTACTGTAAACTTTTCATGAATAGACACTCAAAATGGCAAAAACAGAAATTATGACATTTGTTATTCCCTCACAAAAATTCAAACCTTGATAACATTTTGCAAATCTTTACATGCAGACACATACGGCTGTCAATGTACCGAGTTAATAAAAATAGCACAGATGATTCTATATAGGTGGAGAGATAACAATCACAGAATGCTGGTTACAAGAACAATATACACTGGCCCAAAGATGCTTGCAAGAGTTACAAATGTGCTATAGTACAGAGGTGCCAAGACCAGGGTCAAGGTTAAGGTAAATGTAAAAGTATTTTTTAGTATGTCATAATTATTTAGAGTAGAAAATAGCCAATAGAGAGACTGGGTGCTGCACAGAAGGAAAACTGCCGAACGAGACCTGAGGATGCAAGGAGAGTTCCCTAGAAATCTTGACTAAGCATATTTAATTTTCTAGGAGCAAGTTGCTGAGTAAATAATGTAAATACTCAATAACGTCTTTTAAGGATCAGTACACTCTCTATCCCCCTCTAACCTAAAGTACTCCACCCTCTTTGTACCCAGATGTACACATCCACCTAATGGCCTGCCACAATGCTTACATTCTTCTTGTACTGGCGTCTTCTGCACAGTGTATCCCCATAGATTTCTGGGGGATTGCCTCCTAAATATCACCTACTTTTGGAGAGAGCCCCTTAGAAACCCACAGGGGTCTTTTCAACTGGGGCAGACAACATAAAGTAGAATTTGTGGTGGACTGTGGTTGTAGGATTATCTACAGGCATCATAGGAGGGGAGGGTGATGTACTTTAAGTTGGGGAGGGGGTGCACACAAATTGTCTGACAGTGTATATATATCCTTTAAAACAAACCTTTACAAGGAAAATATATTGGCACTGCCATTGCTGACCTTTTTAAAAATGCAAGTTATCTAGCTGTTGTGCTGATCCACTGATTTCAAGACTTGAGATATTGATGTAGGAGAAGTATGCAGGTCAAGAATGTCAGAGAAAGTCAGCAATCCTAATCTACATACTTATTCAAGGTCAGAGTATTTAAGGCAAGGGGGCAGCATAAGAGTCAGACCCTTGGCTTTTGCAGAGAGGAAAATCAACTATTTTGTTGATTTTTTCCTTGTGTTTCTAAAGGAAAGGTTTCCTTTGGTGAGAACTTGTTAAGAAAATAGGCTTATAAAATGACAATTAATGAGCATTAAACAGAAAACCAAACATAGATATTAGAGGCCTTCCATAGACAAGATACTCAAAATAACAAAGAAATGTAATTGAAACTAAAACATAGTCAAAATTATCTATTCGTTCCTAAAAAACCTTGTTCACCTGTTGTTGAAAAGCAAAGGGATGTAAGCTTAGAAATGTAATCTTTCAGCCATAGGGATAGGTTCCGCAATGGTGCAGGTGGTAAGCAATATATGCCTTCCCTTCTTTATCTGCCCGTCTGTTATTATGAAATCATCTGAAGGCATGGAAATCCATGTAAGCACTGATCATTCAGCTGCACTTATGGAGGCTTACAAATATACTTAGGGTATTATTCACTAATGAGCCAAAGGATTTAGCCAAACATTCAGCTAATCCTTTGGCTTGCTTTGGCTGCAGAAACCCTTTGGTTCATCTGAGCCGAAGGGCTGCTGTACACGCTATTCTATTCAGCAGCCGAAGTAAACAGCCGAATGCAGCCGAGCAGAATGAACAGGCTTTGGCTTGGCAAAGCCGAACAAACAGGCAAAGTGTGGAGAATGGTCGATGGGGACAAGGGCCTCTACCCCACATCCTTGGCCCAGTGTTTGTGGAAGTCTGAGGGCACCCAGATGCGGCCCTCCTCATTCACCAAATAGTACACAAAATAGTAAATAAACACACGACTGTGAAAAAGTCCTTTATTTGAACACAAAACACAAGCCAATTGTTGACAATTCTTTTATTGCCAACCCCCCCCACCAAAAAAAAGTGTCCATCGATGCAATCCATCGTCAATCACGTCATCCAGCAATGTAGATCCTTGTCAGTCATGACGAACGACGTCCACGGACTCGCCCATATTAAAAAAGTTTTGCTCTCCTCCAGATGCCACCGAACTCCCACTAGCAAATTACAGGTCTGGCCTGAATGTAAACATATGGGTGGAGTGAGTCATGACATCGCGACTCGCTCTGCCCTTTTGTTTTCATTCCATGGCAGCTTTTTGTCCTCAAATGGCAAGTAAACAAATAGGCGGAGTGAGTCCCGTGACTGTCATTTTATGGTGGGAGTTTGGCAGGGATCGGAAGGGTTGGTGGGAGGCAGGACATTTTTATTTTGGCGAGTCAGCGGGCATCGTTCATCGTGACTGATGAGGATCTACATCGCTGGACGGCGTGATTGATCTTCGGATTGCATCGATCGACACTTTTTTTTTTTTTACTAATAACTGTCTTGTTTTTTTGTTCAAATAAAGGACGTTTTCAAGGTGTGGTGTGTTTTATTATTTCTTTACTATTTGGTGAATGAGTAGGGCTAACAACTACCCCTTACTCATTCACAAGGGGGGGCGGCATCTGGGTGCCGCCTTTATGAAACAATTCAGATGTTGCATCAGCTGAGGTAAATGGGCTCTTCCCTTCGGTTTGGTCGAACATGCTGAGGCTGTTCGGGCGAACCCAATGCAGCAAATGTACGGCTAAAAATAGACTGCAGGGAATGCCTAAACATGCTTTGGCTCACCACTTCGGCTCAGTTATTAATTCAGCTGCCTTTGCCAACTTAGTGAATACCCCCTTAGTCTTTGAGATTGCTTTACTAATGGAGTTGAGAATCTTCAAACAATAAATTGTGTTAATATTCACTTTAATAATTCTATCATGTGAAAAGTAAATTTCTGTTTATTCATTTTATCTGCACATGAATGTATATAAAAAGTGAACAGGAATTTGCAATTCAAATAATTGGACAATGAGCCCTATTTCAGAAGTCTATGGACTCATCACCTTGTGTCTCCCTATTGGGAGGCAGAGGTAGATGGGCCCTATAGCAGTCTTTGGGGCTCTACTGCACACGCAGCAATGAGAGGGCTTTGGCACGGGATGGCTCAGAGGACCGGATCTCTGTAAGTATGACTGGAGGGGGACAGTGGGATCTCCTACGTAGGGGGGTAAAAATAATATGTGTACCTTTTCTAATGTTTGGCCCTCTCCTGAAGCAGGAGATACTTATGGGGACCATGTCTTTTTATTGTTTAAAATAGTATAAACATCTGCAAATGTAATTAAAGTATCATTCTACTATTCAAGCTAT
Organism: Nanorana parkeri; assembly: GCF_000935625.1. Lineage (NCBI taxonomy): Eukaryota > Metazoa > Chordata > Amphibia > Anura > Dicroglossidae > Nanorana > Nanorana parkeri. The sequence goes on along the minus strand of NW_017306598.1, from coordinate 1,211,267 downwards.
CGTATCTTTTAAAAATGATTGTTGCAGTATTACTTGATATTCAAAATATATTAGTGATCATATATACCTTTAAATTGATAACTGTTTTGCCATTTGAAAATACATATGCACTGTTATCTATAAAATATTTAATTTCTAAAATAATATATATTTTTTCTTTTACTGTGGTGTTCTACAAGAAAACATATATGAACAAATCCCTCATTAATATTCATGATAATGCATACTGGCTGCACATATGCCAATTAAGAATTGTCTAGAAAGGCTCACAGCCACCTAAACAGATGTTATTTGAATGTGCATTACTAAAATGTGTTGCCCTGCCATAGATAGCAGAAATTTGTGTTGAAAGCACAGAAACGTTTGCTGGTGGCAAATGGTGTAAGATTGGAAGGTTGAATGTTCTGCGCTATGAAACAGACCCAAAGGGGGAGATTTCACAGAGAGTAAGGGTTAACCGCAAGCTGCTGAAACTGAGGCCAGATAAGCCTCACAAAATGGTTTTAGAATAGTGAGCGCTATGGGTCTCCTGGAGTGAAGTGAGAATCCAACAATGACTTATTAAATAAGTGGTATAAAAATTATAAATATATAAATATCTCTAAGTGAACATCTTATTATGTGAAATAAAAATTGCTGAAGTGATATGTGAATAAACGAAACAAAAATCAACAATGTAAATTGACTAATAAAAATTGCTTAAATATAAATAAATGTGAATAAATAAGTAAATAAATAAATCTTCAATAAACCGTGTGTCCGTGATTTTTTCTCTGATTTTTTCTGTATTACAGTGTACATATAACTGCGTCTATCATCATCTGTGATGTACTGATAGATGTGCAGTGGTGTATCATAAACGTGTCCTAAACTTTGAGGTTAAATAGTGTCCAAAAGTACTCCAATCTAAAAGGGGCAAAAACTTGAATGTGTATATCCAAGATGATCGTATCCTGGGGGATGATGTGTCGGAGAAGCGATGGGTCCCCGTAGGGCTTACACTCACCAGATGCCGGGAGGGAGTCAGCTTTCTCTTCCACCGTGGTGGCTGAAAGGAGATGGTCTTTGCTCCGTCCTTCCGTGGGATCTTGCAGTATACTTTCGGCCCTGGTCCCAAAAAGAGATGTCGGTATCCCGATAGTAAAAATCCCCTGGTGATGGTAAGATGCCCTTTGGATTGCTTCCGGGAGTACGTCCTAATTTTTAGTCTCTCCGAGCGTGGGTGTTTTGGATCATAGAAATGTAAACTGACTGCACGTAATGTAATCATTTTTTGTTTCGTTTATTCACATATCACTTCAGCAATTTTTATTTCACATAATAAGATGTTCACTTAGAGATATTTATATATTTATAATTTTTATACTACTTATTTAATAAGTCATTGTTGGATTCTCACTTCACTCCAGGAGACCCATACCACTCACTATTCTAAAACCAAATGGTGTAAGATGACTATAAACTTATACATATGTATGCATAGTTTGACAGGTCTGGTTCCAGTGAATAAATGAAGGGGGTCTACCTGCATTCAGATCAGGTAATTAAATACTTTTATTACTGATAATTGAAACAATATATTTTTGTTGAATATGGGAAATAGCAGGATTTAGTCACGGGAAGGAAGATGTGATTCAGATACCTTCCAAGTAAACATAGAGAAGAACCTTTTTCATGCATAGGTGTCTTGTCTGCAATTAATAGCCAATAGGATTTGCAGCCCCTGTCACAATTCAAGGTATAGCACTACCTAAATATTTAACTCATGAAACATCTGACTGGGATGTTCCATTACTCCATGAAAACACTCTTGGGTAGACTAGAAATTCTCTAACAGCTTTATCTGATCTACAGGGCACAAGCCCATATGCTCCTGTTCCCTCTACAGAAATAGAAAGCCAAAAGTTCTCTATATATTCTCTGATGCTTCTCAAAGCCATAGCTGATGCTGCATACATCAAAACTATGGACATTAAAGTGTATTTTTACTGTTGCAGCCAAAATAGACTAACACCTACCGTATATTTGTTATTTGTTCCCAATCACATGGTATAGCTTAAAAAAATAAAAAAACTGCAGCTTACCTTTTTTTAGGTGTTCATAACAAACGGTTAAAGCACTGAAGACCTAATATGTTAGTGAGGAGACACTCAGTCTGTTCTAAATATTTCTGTTAGGATAGTCAGAGTCTGCTGTTACTAAAATTGAGAGAGGAGCATGCAAAGACCTGCTAAATGGGGACATCTTAAACTATTATTAGATATGCTGTGTGAAAAGGAACATAACAAGCATATACGGGGGTTTCTAAAGTTTGCCTGCAAAAGTGTATATACAATTTAAGGCACACTGTCACAAACAAAAATTGATCCAATACCTGAGCACACTATACCCAGACTAGAACTTTGTGTTGCAGTATTAGCTGTTGAACTAGCTGAACTTGCCACCTCAGGAATGGACATTGAGCCTAAATATATTGATTTCTACACTTACAGCAAAGTAGTGTTAGGTTACATGAGACCAGATGACTCTATGTTTATGTTAACAACAGAGAAGGAGATCCACCTGTCCAACACAATGGCATTATGTTTTTACTGACCACAATTGTGCAGGCCATGCTGAAAGAGCTGTAGCTGCAAGTCACTTTAAAATGGCCAATCTTTCAGCGGATAGGCACAGCTCAGTTCTCTCCTTTTAGCAACATTGACCTTGCTGTGTGGCTCTTGTCTGTCACTGCACATCACACTAGAGGGGGTGATGCTTGTTGAGGCAGCTGAAGAACTACATATCTCTTTAAATATTGAAATGGAAAGGGTGGGGAGGGATCAGGGCTGTACATGGACTTTAAATCCACCTTACTCTTCTCACATGGGAGGGGTGTCATAATTAATTATAGGTATAGCTAGAATAAGTAACAAACATTCAGGAGAGTCTGACAACCTTCATGGCAGAAGTCTCAACAATCATCAGTGCTAGACCTTTAACCCATTTCAAAAGACCCTGAGGATCCTTTTTTGCTTTCCAGCAACTCTCTTGATTCAGAAAACTTGAGTAGTCGAGTTGAGTTAAATACGCTTTGAGATAGGTGGCGAAAGCAATACATTTCAGATTTGAAACCCAGAACAATTGGCAGGTTGGCAATCCCAATCTAAAGGTTGGTGACATTGTTCTGGTAAAGAGCTGCTAGTCTCAAAGAAACAAGTGGCCATTGGGATTGTTATTCCAAATTTTCCATGTAAGGACGAGAAAGTTAATAAAGTTGAAGCTTAAAGTGACATTAAACCCTCAGATTTTTTAACATAAACCAATACTGTAATGTGTGCCTTACTGCAATCCATGGTTGTTTCCCTTCTCTTTGCTGCTCTTCCTTTTAAATCCTCATGTCTTCTCATGCTTGGGAAGAACTTCCCTTTTCAGCTCATGGCCTCTTCCTGTAGTGCTGGCTCAGGTTACAAACCTATACAAACCTATACACAGACACCATGTATCCATTCCTGAGACAAGGCAGTCTGCTGCAGAACAGAAGTTCTGCAGAGCATGAGAACAGATACAGATTTAAAAGGAAGAGCAGCAAAGAGAAGGGAAACAACCATGGATTACAGTAAGGCACACATTACAGTATTGTTTTATGTTAAAAAAATCTGAGGGTTTAATGTCACTTTAAGTTTTTGGAAACAAAGAAACAAAGTTGTTACTTAAACCAGTTTTTTAACTGATTTTTTCTGCCAAATTCTGAGGACCCAAACAGTTGTATCGGCCTATACTAGACAAGGGTTTTAAAACAGTTATTGCTGCTGCTATTGGCCTTAGTGTGAGCTCCATCTATTAGTCTGCTTCCACACTCATTAACACAACTATTTTAATGCCTTTTGTATTTGCCATTATTCCTCACCCAGAGGAGGAAGAAGCATTTAGATCCCAATCACCATGTATAAGCTCATGTTGAGGAAAAACACCTGCCTTTACTTAATACAGCAAGTACAGCTAGTCAGTATCGGACGTCAATCCATGTCCAGCAACTGCCATATCTACCAGTAAACAAGATACACTATTGTATTGCTGTAATACAGTATATTTGTTCTTAATATATGTTTTCTCTTTGAATTTCCAACCAGTTTCAGCCACTCTATTCTTTTCAACAATGCCTCAAGATTTATTCACACAGTCTGGTTTTTTGGAGGATAGGGGGTTTAGCTTTATGTTAAGCTGCACATGGGCCACAGGCTAACCTGTAGTGAGGACACAGAAAAAGATTGGGAACCAACTTTCCTTCTTTCTTTGTGTAATAAATATTATTGTGTACATCTTGGATCATTTTTTTTTGTGCCTGTGTTTAATGTGAAAATTTTCCCTACACAAACATACAAATACACACAAAATGAAAACCATTTAATACAGCCTACAAATGAAGATATATGCTTTGAGTGATGTTCATAGAATTGGATTCTTAAAGAGAATCTTGAATCCCAGTAAGTCAGAAAAACACTAATATTAAATCTATAGTGCTTTTAAATCTGATATAAATGCATAACTATCTTACATGTACTGCTCTGCGTCTTCAGAACCGATCAACCTTTCATCTGTGATAAGACCTGCATTACCTATTTAAATTCTGCAGCTAAAAGTAGAGATGAGCATAGAATACAAATTCTATTGATTTTGTTTCAGAGTTTCAGCCTGGTATTCATTGTATCACTCTCTGCATACTGAGTTTTGTTGCTCCTTACATGTGTAGAAGCTATTTAAATTTGTTTTGGCATTTGTTGGCAATGGAATACATAGCTGGCTATTTCATTTAGAAAATATAAATAATTCCCTTTCTTTGTGTATAATGACAGCAATGTATACCACGTTATGGAGCCTGTACTCTATGCCACTAATTATATTTACTCAGTGCAATACCCATCTGTTCTGCTCAGCAGTATTCTACAAAGTAGCAGCAGTAAAAAAAGCAGCAAAGATACCAGAATGAGTCACATGGCTTTGCCAATTCCATAATCTCTCTTTCCTTGCAGCAGATGCTGACAAACAGTGAGGGGGTAGACTGTGACTGGGGCCCTCTGTTATTGGTTCCTGCTCTATTCCGGTGACATAGCATGAATGACTTCACCTTGTGACTGGACGGTAGTAGAACTACTGATATGGGGGAACACTGTAGCTGCCATCCGGTGAGTGAGGAGCTAAAACCAGATACCTGTTTAGAATAATATGGTATATATGTTCCTTTATTTTATCTTTGCATTGTTGAACTACAATGTTTAGGTGCCAATAGTCCAGAGTTGTGCCACATCCCAGTCCGTGAGTCTTGTGAGATGCATAAGAGTTAGGGATCTGGATACAGCACCACAAAGGCTAGTGTAAACAAAGCTTTAGTTTTTCTTTTCTTAAAGAAGTGGGCCCAACTTATGATTTTGCTCCCAGGTCCACTGAATTCAGAAAACACCCTGATGTGAACCTAGAGTCTGGTCTTTACATATAAATGTATATATGTGGGCACACATGGCATGAATGTATGCAATACTATTTGATCCATAATTGTAGTTACTTTCTAAGCATATACTATATAATACCAAATATTTGTAGCAAATGTGTACTCTATCCTCAGAGATATGGTAAAACTTTTAACAACTAGATATCAAGAAACATTTCACAATCACTTGTCTGAAAAATGAATGAGAGTGTATAAAACAATTTATGCTTGAGAATGGTTTGCATGGTTCTTCTACAATGATGTTATAATTATTGTTAACAAAACAGAATAAGGCAAAAAAGGTTCAGTTCAACTGTTCCAACTGTGGCCGAAGGTTTGATGTCACACCATGAGATGGTTCTTGATTAAAATCTGTATGAACATCTCACAGTCTAAACATTTGTAGACACTCCTACTTTATTTAATTTTCTTTAACTTTTAACCCAACATCCCTTTATTATAATGTACATAGAAACAACCTCAGCGTTCCTGATGATAATTTTTTACTTATCACATATTCTTCTACAAGACTGAATACAAATGTGGGAAATTTAAGTGCTGGCTCTTGTTCATATTTGAAATAATTCATCACAGCACAATTGGGCAGTTTTCCAAAATTCACAGACCAAATTTCTGAAAAATAGAAATTCACTAATGCTGTTTGATCAAGTAGATATGCAGCAGTCCAGGGTTCAGGCAGTGCTCTTGAGTCTTGGGTCAACTGGTGATGAGTAAGTCAACTGACCGTCAGTAGCATCTTCTTAGTTGTAGAAGACAATGTAGAAATTCTCACCACAGGGCTGCACTGCATCTTGAATGACTTCTTAGATCATTTATACCAGTAGTGGGGATATCATTATGAACTGTAAGGAGTTCTGTAAAGACTAGCCTATAACCACCACAGAGAGCTGAGATAATATATAGGACATACACTGGTGAAATGCGAGTTATAGAGCAGTATGAATGCAAGCCCAGGAGAACATCGATTACTGAAAAACAAAGAGATTTGCAATGGACATAATAAGGCAAATAACAACATACACTGAAACACTGAAGCACAAAAAATGATTGAAGATTTTTATAAAAAAAAACTAGAAAACAAAACTCAAGGCCAATGAAAAACACTATCCATTAGTACCGTTGTGTAGTCAATCAAAATAACCCATTTTATTTTTATATTCTACCTCTGTAACTGCTGAACATCTTAATATTAAAACCCTGCACATCAGTTATCAAATAAAGTAAAACCTGTTAATTCTAAACATCAGTCAGAGAAGCACAAGAAACAAACCTAGTTTCTTCTCCATTATAAATGCAACAGTCAGTATGTTCTAATGATTTGTTTCTACTTTGTGTGATTTGAACCTAAATAGATTTGTATGCACCTAGGACTTTATAGCATATCTCAAGTGGTAATCCAACTTTATTGCACAGTACAGAGTGGCCAGTCTAACATGTTTCAAGCACGGTTTACAGGACAGAACAGCACAAGGTGACCAGTAATAAGCTGGTTGTCAGAAAGGTAAAATAGGAAATTTTAGTGTTAATTTACTTTGAGTAATTGCTAAGTTGCTATATAGGGTGAAAAAAGATCTACCAAAAAGGTGACTGCACCAAATTATGAATATTTTGGTAGGTAAAGCAAGTCAAATATATGGGCTGTGAATTCTATCTGTTTACTGGAGGTCTGCTTTAGGCTTCCAAATGGCCGTGTTTAATCACTATATCTTGGCAGAATGTTTTTTAAAAAATTAAGACAGATTTATTGTAAACTTTACACAGATCAGCTGGCTTTTTAGATTTTAAAACTCTGGCACTGTTTTTTTAAAATGATTTCTAATGCAGTCACAAAATTAATATCACATCCTGGTTACTTTCTCACAGTCTCAATGCGTTATTAGAGTCAACGTGATTAATAGACCAAATAATTGTCCATCGTTATGACTTATTAGTGGAGGCCGCTCCAGGGTTTAATAATTAGAGATAATTAGACCTGCCAGCAACTTATTTAGTGATATGAGAATGGAGTAAGGGGCGGGCCAAGCTTATTAACTCATTTATGTTTCCACTAGAAACAGGCAATGAATTAAATTGCCCCATGAAATAAACAAAACAGCATGTAACCTAACACTGCACAATTTGTACTTGTGATTTCTAAGAAAAATATAAAACATTAAAACACATTTCTGCTTTCTAGTGAGAGATACTCTAATTTCTCAGAGTGCTGAGATATTAGAGCTTTAGGGCTAAGGATAAGTTATTGGGGTTAATTTACTGAAGGGAAATAGGCTGTTCACTTTGCAGGAGCATTTGCAAATTGCAGGGGACGTTTCCCCTTAGCGTAGTGCATAAGGTGAAGCTCTGCTGACTTCCTTTATCCAATTATGTGCAAAAAAATACTGTTTTTTTTTTAGTTTTTTAGTTTCCTTGCATATGATTGGGCTTTCTTTGCAAGGTGATATTTAACCATGTCCAGTAAGCCAAGGGAAGCTTTCCCTGCAAATGTCTTTGCAAAGAGAACAGCCAATTTGTCTTTAGTAAATCAACCTTATAAGGACTTCAAAATCTCCAAATTACACATAGCAGGTGAAGAATAGGGATGAGTGAAGCTGGCTGGGTTTGGTTTGTGTACAGTTTTGCAAAATTTTGCTTGAATTCAAAGTTTATAAACATTGTAGTGTACCCAATTGTTATTCAATTCTGCCCATTTGTACAGCTAATAAGGAAAATATTGTCAAACAAGGGCATGGGAAGCCAGACACTGCCATGGTGGGAAGGGCGTGGGAAGCCATGCACTGCCATTGTGGACATTTTCTATTTAGAATAAAAAATACAGTATTTCTCCTTTTACAGAACTTTCATCTCCTCCTACCGACTTAACAAATACTGACAATATGGTTGCTGTTAGCTCACCCTTTTATAAAAAGGAAGCTGGGTCATACATTCTTTCAGATTATTGACTTTCGTGTCCCATCTGACCATGGGCAAAGGCTACGCACTACATTAAAGTGTTCCTTATTTCTGTCAGAGTGAAAATGTAATTACACCTCAAAAATTATTTAACCCTTCTATACATCAAGTATTTGAAGCTATTACCCTTTTAATAAAATATCTAACAAGCAAAGCTTAGCAGTCTGGGAAGCACACATTTCACTGGTTCATCTTATTCTCTAGGATACAATATGGGTGATGATTTATTTAAAACCTGGTACATGTTTGGACAAATTACAATGAATGTGTATTGTAAAAAATGCTTTAGCAGTGGTTATTTATAATGATTAGTAGATCCAAAGATCTTAAGTTATATGCAAATCTTGACTTCTCCTGCAACAGTCAAATTAAGCCACCCCCCTACTAGCTCCCAAGCCTCTCTGTATTTCCTTTAATGTGATGGTTTGCTTTACTGAACAGTAGGAATAATTAGAGGAGGCAGCTTTAATGAAAGATAACCTTTGGCTATCCATTTTTTTAAAATCATATCCTCTGTTAGAATTGCCCAGGCTTCTAAGTGGTTTTCTTTATGGTACAAACTAGATAATAATGTTATCAAAATGTTTAAAAAAATTATATAAATTAACTAACCTCTTTGCTTCACATAGTGCATAATGCAAGGACTTTTGAGATAGTTTGGTACTTTTACAAAGCAAGTATCAAACCATAAATAGCCAAAGCTGATTAACAAACCTCCTCTTAGATATGCAACTCTGAGCTATTTTATGTATTCAAAATATCTAAAAAATATATGGGCTGCATCCTCTCTACCCTTTATACTCAAACCAAAATTTGGTTTCTTCTTTTCAGTTTTGGACTGAGCATGTCCATGCCGAGATTTACATCCCCCTATATCGGTTGCTTCAGTTTTATCCATCTCCCCTTACTCACATTATCCACTACATTGTTGTGTTTGCCTGTAACATCTGGATGTTGCTATAAATATAACTCTTATAAGACAGATTCGTATGCACTAAACATCTTTTAGTTTGATACACCTAAAAATATCTTTATATAAACCAGTTGCCTTCCATAAAATGTCTGTCAGCTCTACTTAACTGATTGTTGACTTTTGCATGGCCCTAGAAGTACCTAGCATAGAAGAGAAAATAAATAACAGATGGATTATCAATTAATAAAATAAGATGTAGAGTTATAGTAAGCATGGATGATGTAGACAAACTGGATGGAGTAAAGTAGAAAAAACTGTATAGAGATGAGCTAGTGCTCCCTGGTGGAAGGCTGGTTGTGTTGAACCTCAGACATCACTGTCCGTTTTGATTATGTGAAAAAGTGTGACATTAAAAAGCACCTGGTGTCCATTGTTCCAAGCATACAGGGCACGATCTCGAGCATTGTAATCCAGCATTGATATGTGAAAGTACTGATTATGAAAGGGAATGTCCATGTATTCATATGTAGAGGACTTGGTAGAATATGAGTAGTAGACCTTTGCCCCAGTAAGATGGTTGTTGGTAACATACAATGTGCCACAAATCATAAAGGACTCTCCAGCACTCCTCTTAGGATATCCTGTACTCCAGCTTTTAAGCACCTCTAATGTATCCTGTCGTAACTGGCTAACAACAATATTGCCAGCATTCTGGTTGGTAGCATAAACAGCCCATAACCCAAATTCATCAGCCATGAGATCTATGTCAGAGTAGCCCCCCCATGTGTAAGGATAGACGTTGTTGAATCCGGCATTGTCCAAACTACGTTGGGCCAAAATCTTCCCTGTGCTAAAACTGTACTTAATTATGATGTTGCTTTGGTACTTGTTAAAGTACAACGACCCATTGTATACCAGGTGGCTGGTGCCAGCCCACTTCACTGGTAGTGTGTAAGTCCTTGATTCTGCCCCAGTGACAAAATCTGCCATTGACTTGTACTCACGCACAATTTTGCTGGTTGTAAACCCTTCCATGTACCAGACCTGAAAAGATGAAATAGATATGTAAGAGAGAAAAAAGTTGTATTAATTCAGCCTCAGTTGAATCAGTCCCCACATCATAGATACAGTATATAGGTTGAAACTTAAATTTTTGTTAGCTTTGGATATTAAATTTTTTTTAAGATTGAACACCTCACAGCAAGTTATTGTAACAATTATTAACACGGAAAGAATTAGGAGTTCCCAGGCCTTATAATATCACTTTACTTCCAACTTATAATTTACCAGTAGAACTCTTCTAAGAATACATGTCTACATACAGATCCCGGCACCCAGGACATGTACTCTAGACATGTGCACTGCCAAAAAATTCGTTTAGTTTCGTTTCGTTTTAAATTCGGATTTGTGTTATTTCGTTTTTCAGGATTCGGGTGTGAAAGTCAATTCGGATTCGGAATTCGGATTCGGACGAAATTCGGTAGCGTTCGTACGAACGTTCGTTTCGTTTTCTGTTCTTATTCGTTTCGTTCGTTTGCAGCAAAAGTGACATTTGAGGGGGAAAAATATTTTTCTCCCCTAATGTCACTTTGCTCCAACGAACGAAACGAATAAGAAACGAATAAGAAACGAATAAGAAACGAATAAGAACAGAAAACGAAACGAACGTTCGTACGAACGCTACTGAATTTCGGAAATGGAAATTCGGATTCGTTTGCATTCGTTATGTCTGTAATTCGGAATTCGGATACATCCGAATGTCCGAATTTCCGAAAATTCGTCCAAATTTCGATTCGGAACGAAACTAATCGCACATGTCTAATGTACTCTAATCTTCTTTTAAGTGCCCCAGTTCTCCTTTGCAGTAAGTAGTGCTATCAACCAGAATATGACAACACACTTTAATCTTCCCTAAACTTTTGGTTCTGAGACTACTTTTCTTTGTATCTTGTATTTGCTTTGACATATTTCACTTTGTAACAGCATATTACCTTTCACAAATCCTTATAAATATTATGTGTGTGTAATTTATGTAATCATAGAATCTGCCACTTTTTACAAATTACTGGGATTCCATTACCACCTCTGCTACACACTGTGTACTAATGGCTCAGCACTAAGGGAATGCAGCAAGAGAGGGAAAGGGACCAAAGGCAGGGAATACAGTAAAGAGAAAAAAGAAGACAGAACGAATGGATAATATAAGGGACAAAAAGTATCCACTTTTCAATATGTTATAGTACAAGCCACAACACTTCAAGGTATTTAGGGTTTCCTCCAGCAAAGCCCCTGCTGTAGATGTCTGGATTCTTGAAGAATACTGTACAGAGTCTTTATTTTTTAAATGCACCATAGCAAGCAAGTGAACCGCAATTCACAACTGATTAGAAACCCATTATAGAGTCATTTTTTGCTGTATTTGTTATTGTTAATTCTGATATCCAGATTATTTACATAGGGATTACCTACAAGGTATTTTTTCATATTATAACAATTATGATAATACATACACGATTATTTTTCTCTGATGCTATAGGATCTGTCATCCATGCTCCAAACCTTGGCCCGGATGCCTTTATAGTAATAGGTCCAGTAATCTTCATCAGTTTTCCACAAGCTAAAAAAACAACGAAAAATGTAAGTTATGGATAGGGCTCAATAAAAAAAAAAAAAATTTCACCCACAACCTGCTGCTTCTTGAAATATCATATAAAGCATAATATGCCATGTGATACATACAATACAGGTAAATACTATATTTATGTCAGTACAACATTTTTATAAATAATGTTACCAGTGTAAAATTGTATTTGTACTATTCAGTATTACGAGGAGACAGTCATTGTTAACGAGACTTGCAAACCTAAATGTGCCTCAATTGATACCTTCAAAATAGTATTTTATGATTTGTTCAGCCAATGTATACCGGTGTATACTGGCATTACAGGTCAGATGGAGTGGAGGGATAAAGATTCAGTGTCTAGTTCAGCAGAAATATTGTAATTAGCCCCTAGGTGGCATATTTATACAGCCTACTATATCGTGCAGTTATGGTGCCAAGTATGTAGAGATAAAAGATAATGGCTTAATTGTAAATTTTTAAAAAGTAAAACACAGTAATATCCTTGATTGTATAAACTATACTCCTATAGGCACCCATACAAAAGTCAAATTGTCACACCATACGATTGATTCCAAATTAAGTTCTATGCAGCAGACTGTGCATGGAGAGAAATAAATCATGCCAAATCTGTTTTGACCAGATACTTATGATATATTAGATCATTTATTTTTGCCTCATCTGAGTAAGCAGAAATTTATATTAAGGGCCAGTTCACACCACATTGCATAATTAAAGTCTCCCGTGTTCTGGGCAAGAGGTGCCATGGTGGTGGCATTTAGCCATTTATGTCAATAACACAGCAGCCACGCCTCCCACCCGCAGTGAGATCGCCCGCACCAGGACAAGTGGTACAGCAACGCCCACGGTTGGGTACGGTGAGGATTTTAAAAAATGGTACATGCATTGACATGGATGGCGCCACCATGCCCCCTCCCACCCCAGAATGTGGGAGGCTTTAATTATGCAATCCAGTGCGTTCCGGCCACTCACCGTCCCGGAAACACACTGCTCGTGGTGTGAACCGGCCCTTAGCCTTTCTTCGTATTGTACACATCCAGTATCCAGTAGATGGCATGTTATTACAAAAAATCTATACTCAGGATTCTAATGCTACAATCAGAACTTTTACCCTATATAAAGTTGTCTGCATTGTAACAGATAATAGTTATTACACAGTGACCTTCATACCTTTTGCCTACTCCACTACAGAAGAATTTGCGATAAAACAACTCAAAGCTGCATCGGTGATCAAGGACATATTCAAACAGAGGCCACTCATTAAACAAGCCACAGGGCTACTGATTATTATAAATATATTCAGAGGCTCTTCAATTTGTATTGCTAAGTTAAGCATAGTGGAGTCATTATGAAACACATGATAACATCATCACATTGATAGAATGGATGACATCACTGTTTTTTAAATGTTGGTCATAAATAAATTAGGTAAATTAGGTACAGCTCTGAAGATATTCAGTGCAGGTATCTAATAAAAACAAGGTTATTGTTTACACATTATCCTACTTCCCACCAAAAACAGATAAATGCACTTTATATTATATTCATGACCTGTAGACCTTCATGATGCTTCTCATAGGTGCAAACTAATTACAGATTAACTGTGCTTTTAATACAGTCTTATACTTACCTGTCCTCGCTCCTAAATGACCTTTACTCTGTGGTTTATTGTAGACTCCCCCATGCTGTGCATGCATGATAGAACCTCTATTCAGTCGTTTGGAGGAGTAGTCAGCCATTGGTACCCAAGATAGACAGCTAGACAGTGTGGGCCAAAACCTGGCTAGGCAACAGGCACATTTTTTTAATGGTGTAATTTATTTCTATGATAGATATAATTATCTCAGACTTTCAATTTATAATTTAGGGTATGTAAAGTGTTCATTGTCTCAACAATTGCTGGTTTCTAAGTAGTCATTAATTTTTGTCATGAAGCTCCTCTTTAACTGCCTCCGGGCCGAGCGGGAAATGGCCGCAATTTAAAAACAGGCAGCGATGCCTGTTAACATACAAGCGATCCGCCAGCTGTAGAGCCGGCGGATCGCTTGTATGTTGCAACGATCGGTGCGCCCCCCCTCCGCTTTCCCCCCCGCCATTGTCCCGCTGATCCCGGGCTCCGCTGCGCCTGGTGCGAGCCCGGGATCAGCGCCATGCCTGTGTAACAGGGGATCAGAGGGAGCTTGTTACACGAGCTCCCTCCAGTCCCCTCTCCTCTGAAAGAATGCGGAAGTGTTGTATATTACATCACTTCCGCATTCTTGTGTCACTCTCCAGCTTCAGAAGCTGCAAATAAGCTGATGGAGCAGATCTGTGCGTCATCAGCTTCTTTTGGGGGGTCCTAGGTGACATTAGGGGTCTTGGAGACCCCTGATTTCTCCACAAAGAGGACCTGTCACATATTTTGCTATTACATAGGGGTTTTTGTTTAGCCCCCGTATGTGATAGCAATAAAGTTTAGTGAAAAAAAAAAGATAAAAAAAGTTAAGTTCCCCCCAAAACAATTTAAAGTTACACATAAAAAAGAATTAAAAATGTTTTTTTTTAAAGTCCCCACCCATACATACATGCACACAAACATGCGTCGGGGGCGCATACGTGCAAAAAAGCCGATTGCGCCCATTACGCCGCACATGTTACATATCGTCGCGAACGTCGGAGTGAGAGCAATAATTCTAGAGCCATCTTTTACTGATAACACTAAACTGATGAGCGGTAAAAGCTTTTAAAGTGTCGCCTATGGCCAATTTTGGGTATGGTAGTTTTCTGTGATGTCGCGGGTGCGCATAATTTTAAAGCTTGACATGTTTGGTGTCTATTTACCCGACGTGACCCCGACTTTTATATTTTACCAAAAAACTGGGTAATAATAAATGTTTCCTAACATAATGTTTAAAAAAACTTTTTTTTCCCAAAATTTTCAGTAATTTTTCATAATTATAGTAAAAAGTAAAACCCGTAGTGGTGATTAAATACCACCAAAAGAAAGCTCTATCTGTCCCCCAAAAATTGTTTAAAATTAATTTCAGTACAGCTTTGCATGACAGAATAAACGTCAGTCAAAGTATCGCAGCGCTGAATACTGAAAAATGGCCTGGCCAGGAAGGGGGTCTAAACACCTGGTCTTGAAGTGGTTAAAGGACAACTGTGCCTTTAGCACAAATTTTCCTGTAATAAATCCACCCACCCCAGTGAATGCAGCCCACCTGGTTACATAATTATCTTCCTCCCCACTCCAGAGATCTTCACTGTGCGGCCGTGCCAGTGCCACACAGCCTTGCTTCTGAAAACCTCCCTTCACTTAATGCACACTGTTACCCTATTAACTTACAATGGAGAGACAAACTCTGCTGGACCGCTGAAAGCTGCCATGAGCTTACCCCTAAGAATAAATAGGAATATGGTGCACTAAAAAGAAGATCTAGTAGGGATTTTTTTGGAAGAAAGGCTATGCGGTGCTGGGTATATACCCTGGTGGGCTGCATTCAAGCGCTGGGGAGGATACATTAATGGACATCTTATATTAAAGGGACATTTGTTTGTTGAACCTACACATATTAGAGTAACCATTATGACTTGCAGAAACCATTATTGCCCTTGTTCTGCTAGGATTCACTTGCAATTAGCAATCTGTGTTTTGGCGGTCTACTTCTCTTGTTTTGGAAGTTGTAGTAGTAAATAGTGCAATATCTGATTGTGCAGAGGAAAATTATTATTTATGCAAATAAATAAGTAACTACAATAATATGAAGCATTTTGGATTACTTAGTTTTTTCATGCAATCTCTCAGTCGGGTCTCCAGTCCTAGGACACGTTGATGCAGGTCTTCATAGTCAAAGGCGCCTATCTCATGTTGAATGGTTGTGAGAATTCCAGTCAAATTTCTAATCTCCTCTTTGAACTGTGTAATTAGCCGGGCATCTGTCTTATATTGTTCCAAAACTGGAATTAGTGGCTGGAGCTCATCCATTTTTTCTTTCAGATCCTAAAATAAATAAAGGATTTAGTTAACATTCTTTATACAGTATGAAATTATATGAAGATACACTTTGCAATTTTGCAATTTCTTTGCAATTTCACCTTGAAGAACATTATTCTGAAATAATTCGACAATTTTTGGGGCACAGCTTTTCACAGATTGGTGAACCTCTGCCCATCTTTATTTCTGAGACACTCGGACTCTCTAATATGCTGTTCTTATAAACAATTATGTTACTGACCTGTTGCCAATTAACCTAATTAGTCTTTCTAGCTGTTCCTTGTTAGTACTACTTACTTGTCAGCTTTTTGTTGCCCTGTCACAACTTTTTTGAGATGTGTTGCTGCTATCAATTTCAAAATTACCTTATTTTTTTCTTAAAACGGCACATTTTCTCAGTTTAAACATTTTATATGTTTTCTATTTTATATTGTGAACACAATATGGGTTTATAAGATTTGCAAATCATTGCATTCTGTTTTTATGTAGATTTTACACAGGGTCCCAACTTTTTTGGTATTGCGGTTGTATATAGAACCTTTGTTGTACAAATAAAACCAATACAGGATGTATCCATGAGTTTGGATTCGCAGAGAACCATTGTTTTCTACAGAGTACAGCAGAAGCCGTCGGCTTTCAGGTTCTCTCTATTAGACATGTGCACCAGCAAAAAATTTGTTTAGTTTAGTTTCGATTTGGATTTTGCGTTATTTCGTTCTTTGAAATTCAGGTCCGAAAGTCAATTTGTTTCGGAATTCGGATGAAATTCGTTAGCAGTAATCCATAAGAAATTTTGCTTTGTTCGTTCGTTGCAGCAAAGTGACATTTAAGAGGAAAAAAAAGTTTTTTGTTCTCAAATGTCACTTTGCTGCAATGAAATTTCGTCCAAAAAACAAAAGTTCGTCCAAAAAAACCAAATCGGAAATTCGGATTCGTTTGCATTCGTTATATCTGTAATTCGGAATTCGGATACATCCGAATCTCCGAAATTTTGTCCGAATTTCGATTCGGAACCAAATGAATTGCACATGTCTACTCTCTATCTAATTGAAACTTTGTAGAAGGCAAACAGGGAGAATGATCAGTCGCTGCTCCAACTTATTCTCTTGTGTGTGTAAGTTTTAGCATGAATTATTGAGTTCTATTTTAACATAACATATAGAAAGTTCCTGGAAAACATAAAGAAATGAGCCAAGAGCTCTACCTACTAAGTGCATATGAAAATACTAAATACTTTACCTTATTATAAAAAAATATAATCTTCCTGGATGTAACAGGCCATATACAGTATACACAGCCTGTTAGCCTTGCATGAGCTGGAAATGACCAAAATTTACATACAAGTGATCTGCCGGCTATAGAACTAACAGCTATAGGCTATATTGCTTGTATGGGGTGCCGATTGGAGCGCCCCCCTCTGCGAGCCCGGGACCAGAATGGTGGCTCTCTGACAGGAGATCAGAGGGAGAACGGTACAGATCTCCCCCTGGTCCCCTCTCCGGTGTCAGAATGCGGAAGTGATGTATATTACATCACTTCTGCTTTCTTGTGTCACTCTCCAGCTTCAGAAGCTGGAGAGAAGCTGATGAAGCAGATCGCTGCTTCATCAGCTTCTTTGGGGGTCCCTAGGTGGCATTAGGGGTCTTGGAGACCCCTGATGTCTCCATAAAGAGGACCTGTCAAACATCTTTGCTATCACATAGGGGGGTTTCTTAGCCCCCTATGTGATAACAATAAAGTTAAGTGGAAAAAAAATAGGAAAAAAAATATCTTTTATATTTTACCAAAAATGGGCCATTGAGTTTCTTCTTTTGCTCCAGGATGGAGTTGGGCTTTAACTTACCGTAAGGTTTTTTACTAGGAGAAATTAATATAATTGTGGTTCATTTGCGCCATTTAATGTGCAGACTCCAGTCTTTGAAGCAATAGCTCATGGGAAATATATATTTTAGAATCGATGTGAATTTTACATTCAGGACTCTCATGGAAGACATGTAGCTTAATGCCTCTTCTAAAAAAAGCAGTTTTGAACATGATCCATATTAGATTCAATTGTTTGCAACTGAATGGCAGGCTCGTTTTAGCTTCACAGCAATCTACCAGTGTATAATTATGGTTATAGCTTATGAATTTGGAGCAAATAATGAAACTCAGAAATCTGCTTGTGTTTCCTCTATATTGAGTAGTCTGGCCACAGGACAATATGTTACCTGCTCTATGTATACTAGCCTAAACAGAAAAACATTTGTCTATAGACAATTGTCTACAATACATATTGCACACAACTGTCCTTACCCTGAGCCATTTCTTTGGTTTCTTCAACAGACATTTCTGCAATATCCAGGTGGCAAACTATTTATTATCAAAAATTAGAAAAGGTGAAACAATTAAAGTGACATTAAACCCTCAGATTTTTTTAACATAAAACAATACTGTAATGTGCACCTTACAGTAATCCATGGTTGTTTCCCTTCTCTTTGCTGCTCTTCCTTTTAAATCTGTATCTGTTCTCATGCTGGGCAGAACTTCTGTTTTGCAGCAGACTGCCTTGTGCAACCTAAGCCAGCACTACAGGAAGAGGCACTCAGCTGAAAAGGGAAGTTCTCCCCAAGCATGAGAAGAAATGAGGATTTAAAAGGAAGAGCAGCAAAGAGAAGGGAAACTACCATGGATTACAGTAAGGCACACATTACAGTATTGGTTTATGTTAAAAAATCTGAGGGTTTAATGTCACTTTAACCATATTTTAACTGAATGAACTTTGTTGCCTTAAACTTGTACTGTAATGGTTTGGGGCCAATTGTAATTCACTATTTTTGTTTGTTTTTAAACCCACTATTGATACTTAATATTTCACTATATAAAATGTTTATTTAACTATGAACATAAAGCATTTAATGATCATTTTATAAACAGTTCATTAAGGAGCTGTTTGCTTTCAAGCTGTCTCTCTCTAACTGAAGATCTGTATTGGTGGAAGAAAGGGGGGCTGAATCCATGCAATATTTCATATTTACTTTTTTTATATTTCTAAAATTAAAAATTGTTATAAGGGAGCATAATACATCAATAAAAAGGATATATACAGAACAACTAAATGCGTTTATGAATATATGACTCACTGCTGCAAACTTAAAGTAAAATGAAACCTGTATTTGCTATTAAGATTGCTAATAGTACAGTTTTGAACCATATTCATTTAAATGTTCTCACCTGAAAGTGACGAGTTAAGAGTGTTTTCCGATCCTCTTCAATCTGCCTAAATTTGGACCTTAGACCCTTCATTTGGGTCTCCATCTTCTGTACATACTGGAAATCTCTTTGTGTGCGGAGATTCAGCACCTCTATTGACTGTGACATGTTCTGCACCTGGAGAGAGTATAAGGACACAAACTATGTATTAAACATTTGATAATTATTTTTACAAAGATATACAGTATAGTATGCATTTCTTTTTTTAAAAGAAAAGATTTATTGCAGGGGGACGCTTTGTCAAATGTCAAAGAGTGGAGAGTACACTTAGTGATGGTTGTATTCATAAGGGTAAGCATAGTCATAAGACAAACCTATAATTGATTGGTGATTTTATGTACAGCTTCAAATATCATCATTACGAAAAAGTGAGTGTGACTGGGTTCAATTCACGGGGGTTTGTCGAACTTGGTGTGAAGCCTGAAAATTCCAACCTGAAGTGGTGAATCTAAAAAAATCATATTTTCCCATTTTTAAGGATAATTTATAAGAGAATGACAAAAAAAGGTAAAGGGAGCTGGGCACTAACATGAAGGAGGTGTACTAATGCAAAAAAATAAAATAGAAAATACCATATAGCGGGAAGAGGGTCCTCCTTTTAATGCAACTTCGGAAAGGAGGGGGGAATGGGTAAAAACATCAATCCTTTTAATAACATGCTTCGAAGATGCATTTAAGCTGTGTCTGGTGTTATGGAACAGTACAATATTTATGAGCAGCCTCAGTAACATCAGATTCTGGCATCACATATTTTGGATGTGTAATCATTTTTTTTTGCAGTTGCAGCCCAATCTGATTCATTATAACTTGAAAAAGGTCTTTATAAGTAGTTTTGACTGTGACACATGATTTTTTTTATCCAGCAGTAATAGGCTTAAATTCAACCAAGCAGTGGAAGTAGCAGCCACAACATACTGTATATCTAAAAGGGAATAGAAAAGTTAAAAAAAAAATTAAACCCTCAATCTCATACAGAATGGCCAGTGGCACAAATATTAATAGTATAGTTTGTATTCTTTTCTTTTAAGTACTACATTGCATTTAATAAAATGTCACAAAAACACTACAAAACCAAAAATCCACATACTTTCCAAACCCCCAATCCATCCCCCTTCCCAATTATTCCAAAAATATTTTTTTTAAATAGACTTTGGGTATGTGATTGGTAGAAATTGGCTAGCATCAGGCCAGTATTTGAGCACTTTTATAGGCAGATTTAGTCTTGCAACAAAAATAAGTGAATTATCAGACAGACAATAGGCACAAATATTGTTAAATGGCTGGACAATAGGTAACAAGCTTGGCTAGGTTGCAATATAAGAGTGAGAGGTGAGGCAGATTTGTATCTTGAAATAAACATTAGAGTGCATCATTTCAGAGACAATAGCAACACATATTGTACAATGGGTAGACAGTGCAGCTCTAGATGGCAGCATGCATCAGCTGCCAACTGGATTCCCCATAACAGCTATATTATAGCCACCATAAATTCCAGTGGTCTGAGCCCCACTTTGTCCCAACAACCCCTCCTATATAGTCTAGTGAAAAGTTTCTGATCTGGGTGGCCCCAGAGCAGAATGTTCTATATATTTTAATTTTAATTTACGTAATTATTTATATATTTTAATTTTTTCCTTTATTTGATAAGTTCTTTGTGCTGCAAACCCTCTCATATAAGCTAGCCTAATGTTCCTGGCCCTCCTCTTTAAAGATGCATAGTAGCCTTTTTTGGGAATGTTTTGTGCTCTTTTCTTCTTTCCGGTATTAGATATCATTAAAGTGACATTAAACCCTCAGATGTTTTAACATAAAACAATACTGTAATGTGCACCTTACTGTAATTCATGGTTTTTTCCCTTCTCTTTGCTGCTCTTCCTTTTAAATCCTCATGTCTTCTCATGCTTGGGGAGAACTTCCCTTTGTAGCTCAGGGCCTCTTCCTGTAGTGCTGGCTCAGGTTACAAACCTATACAAACCTATACACAGACACCATGGGGTTGATTTACTAACCTAAACACACACACACACACACACCAGGTGTGTGTGATTTTCACACAGCAAAACGTATTTATCAACCAAAAAGTCTCTAAAAGCATATTTCCACTAATGCCATATATGGAAAAATCATGCACATGATGCATATATAATGCTGCTTCACAGTTTAGACAAAAATGGTTAGCTCATGCATTTACATTCCTGCATTCATCAACGCAAGCAACATAACATAGAGCTAATTTACACCACATTACCTTGCAATTCATTGCAGGGCTTTGAACAACACACCTGCTGGGTGTGTACACACTACAAAGGTGTTTTGATCCCTCCCATTGATCATGCTGGTAGGGAACACACTACAGAGGTGTATACACGTTCGTGGTGTGTTTAAAAGGTTAGTAAATCAACCCCCATATATCCATTCCTGAGACAAGGCAGTCTGCTGCAAAACAGAAGTTCTGCAGAGCATGAGAACAGATACAGATTTAAAAGGAAGAGCAGCAAAGAGAAGGGAAACAACCATGGATTACAGTAAGGCACACATTACAGTATTGTTTTATGTTAAAAAATCTGAGGGTTTAATGTCACTTTAAGTAACTCTTGAAATGAGAATATTTTGCAAGGAAGGGTAAGGTTGAGAGCTGTGTTTATGTATAAAATGAGTACTAAAGATAACCAATAAAAAGGTGCTAGGAAATAAGAGGAATTATTTCCAAGACAAATCTAGATGAAGCAAAGTAGGATGAGAAGAGGCCTAGAGAGAGAGAGAGGATATTTCATTGCTTTTTTCCTTCCCAGACCAGGAGAAGGAGTTGAACATGCTGGTTAGCAAAAAGGTTTGGATGATTTGGGAATAAAATTAAAAGTACTTGGTGCTGGTTCTTTTCAGCAAGAAAGTCCTGCCTCTGAGCATAGTGTATCTGAGCATAGTGTATCTGGTCAGCATTTGAGAAAGCAATAATATATACTGTGCACTAAAGCACTCTCTTAAAACTCAAAACTCTCCTGTCTGAATACTTAACTATCCCCTCAAATAAGCCTTTAACATCTAACTTCTCCCCGACACTGAGTGCTTAACATTTACCCCCCAACTCCTACACTTAACCAATAACCATAATGTGAACTGAATTCATAACCCTCTCTACACCAGTTAACACATAACTTTTTAACCATAATACAAAACCTAAGCCCTAAAGTGATCTTAACACTAACCTAACCACTCATCTAACACCTTACACTAACCTCTGTTCTGCTGTATACTTACCTTGTCCTACACCTGGAGACTCTACATTCATAGCATGCAGTAGACATGTAAATTTCACTTAGTGACAAATGGATATTCATACAAGTTTTGTTAAATTCAGATGTTTGGATGCGAACAAATCCAAATGTTTCTTTAACGAAAATGCAGATCTGTCCAAAGTTTGTTCAAAACTAAACTAAATCAGACATGTGACTATTTTCTGGCCAATCAAATATTGTTTTGGCTGTTGAGGGCTACATTACAGGCACGGTCATTTGACATCCTGTTGTAGATCTTTTCTAAACAAAAATTCAGACAAATACGAAATATGAAAAACAAACAAACCAAATCGAATTTTCGGATGCGAAATCCAAACGACAAAAATAAATTTAAGTCGGAATCAATCCAAAACGAAACAAACACATTTTTGGTGGGGTTGCATGTCTAGCATGCAGTGCTCTGCTGGAACCATGAAGTACAGTGATTCCAATGCCAAATAACTTGTTCCTGATCTGGCTGCCTTGTCACATCAGAATGTTTTTGTTTTATTTGCCATGAGTAAAATTACCTATACTTGCCCAAATGTTTTTGTTTTGCAATTCTCTGAACCAAAACTGTTGGTGTTTGTGAAAAGCTGAACCTCATGGACATTTGCCTTTAGCATCCTAAACCACTATTTAGTAATCGATGAAAGGC
This sequence comes from Nanorana parkeri, assembly GCF_000935625.1. Classification (NCBI taxonomy): domain Eukaryota; kingdom Metazoa; phylum Chordata; class Amphibia; order Anura; family Dicroglossidae; genus Nanorana; species Nanorana parkeri. Next base: position 1,188,115 of record NW_017306598.1, on the reverse strand, counting down.
AGAGAGGGTGCTTTAACAACCGAATAGTCAATTCATTTTGGCATGCTAGGATGACTGTGATCCTTCTTTTTTTTCTTTGACATAGCAAGCAAGGTCTAGGCCAGCAAAACACGAGTTGTAAAATAAGAAATGTTAATGAATGAGTAAGATGGAATAACATTGAGAAGTGGAGTCTGGTGAAATTAAATCTTTGGGCAAGAACCAAAAAATTATTCTAATAGTGGAACACATTTTAAGTGAATTAAGCAGGCGTGTAAATAAGACTTCCTGTAAAAAACCTTCATTAGTTTTGGAACATTTCCAGTGATAGTTTTTCTATTTGGTACATTATAGCTATGGCTGTAGGGTGCAGCATGAAAGCACATCTGATAGATGGCTAAGAGAGCATGACAGTGTTGCATAAGCCAAGTTGTCTAGAACAGATGCGAGTGACAGGTTATAATGTGTTACAATTTATTTGGGGAGGGAAAGTTTTGATGCAAGCAGATTTTCTGAACAGCCAGAGAAATTTGTATGCCTATGTTTTTTAGGTCATGGAGGATGAAAGTTGTCCTCTTTGAAAATGCAGGAGAAGTGGAAAGAAAGATATTGTACGTCATAGGTTTGGGATCAGGCGAAGAGCAAGAAACAGTCATGATGATCACAGGAGAGCAGAGAAGAGAGAGAAACAGCTCAAGAGGATGACAGTGTAATGAGGGTAGGTGAACTCTTGCTGTAACAGCAATACATTAAGTGCAGGTAAAATATTTCATGTGGTGGACAGACACAATTCTATTGACCGGAGTGAATTTTGACAATTTATTTAACCCTCGCTAGGTGTTTGGACGTATTTCTAATGCTTTTTTCTTCCTTTGGTTGATAAGAATGCAGAACAACACAAAAGCAATAGCTCTTTATGTTCTGTCTCAATAACATGAGAAACATAGAAATTATTTCTCAAGACCTATCATTTACATCTATGCACATGTGGAGATTTGCAGTGTGTATTTATATGCACCCATGTACATTATTGTGTAGTTCTTAACGTGCAAATATCCATTTTTTGCATATTAACACTATTTTTTACTCTGTGTTTGGAAAAGACTCAGAAGGGACCTTTAGTTAGGGAAAAACAGTTAAAACACATTTTGGTACATTATGGTTCATTCCTGTAGGCTCTTTTAATATCCATTGCAGCAAGCGAAATGCCTTAATTTTAAACTTTAAAGGCCTATTCACTAGGGATGTTCAGATACCAAGTACCGTACTTGATATGTTAAGTACAACTTCGAAATGAAGGACATCAACGCCAATGATGGTACATTCGTCTGTATATGGTTTACTGAGAAAATCCGATGTACAGTACATCGGATCACAAAGCTATGAGTGGTATTTATACAAAATCTCCAGCATTAGCCACTATCTCGGGCACAAATACAAGATGGCAGGTCCAAGTCCTAACTAAAATTGAGAAACACCAAATATTGTCCTTTAGCCTTATGTACTGTGAGTATAAGCCAATGACATAATTAATCAAACTGATTCTTGCGTAAAATGACATTCATATAACAAAACATTTCTGAGTAATTACTTCTACAAAATATTTCTAAAAAGTACTTCACTGTTCTTATAAACAGAGAGGCATGTGACATAGTTCCACAACCACAGAATAATTTTAGAACATAAAAACAGTTACAGGAGTACTTCGTACCAGCCTGAAGTGAATAGCCGAACAGTGTTCGGCTCACTTCACTTCTGATCGGTCATTCACTCGGTTGCCCTCGGAAGCTTTTTGAATAGACCCCTTAGTATCAAAATCATTTGATGATCTGACTCCATTTTTATTCATATCTTTACAGTCCCTCCTGTTGTTCGAATTCTTCCATGTATCAATGACATCTCTCACTTAGGTTTCCGGGACACGAGTCACCATCTCATGGGCATTCATAACTCGTGACCTTGAAAGCTCAGAATGAGAGTCATTAGTAAAACACATTTTTTCCAAAGCTTGAAGGAAACATTTACTAATCATCGGTATACATTTTATTAATAGATATATAACAATAATAAAACCGATTATATATAGTATGCCATGTAAAATACCAGAAAACCATCCTCCAACACTTTTGAACCAGTTGAGAGGATTTAGCCATGAAAGCAAACTCTCCCAACCGGACCAAGCTACTTCAGTATGTTCCTCATGAAAAACTACTTTTAACTGTTGTACTCTCTGTACATGTGAAATGATAGCATCTTCGGTTTTAGTATAATTTCCTATGTAATTGCAACATGCAACAGGAGGGCAGTAAACCATGTACAGACAAATGTACCTTCATTGGTGTTGATGTCCTTCATTTCAAAGTTGTACTTAACAAGTACAAGTACAGATACTTTTCCAGCTCCAAGACTTGACTAGAAAAAAACTCAAAAGATAACAGGCAGCTGTCATTGTTAAGAAGCATACAGGGCTCATGGCATGTGTGCATCCCTGTTCTAATGTAAAATTTGTTATATATCTATATATCTATCTATCTATCTATCTATCTATCTATCTATCTATCTATCTATCTATATATATGTACAGGGGAAACTCGAATAATTAGAATATCGTGCAAAAGTTCATTTATTTCACTAATGCAACTTAAAAGGTGAAACTAATATATGAGGCAGACTCATTACATGCAAAGCAAGATAGTTCAAGCCGTGATTTGTCATAATTGTGATGATTATGGCTTACAGCTCATGAAAACCCCAAATCCACAATCTCAGAAAATTTGAATATTGTGAAAACAGGGGCGTGGAAATTTAAAAAAAAAACTACTTGTCCAAGGACTAAAGCGGGGGCCTGATCTACCTGTCCCTCATGAAAATCTACTTGTCCTGATACAAAAAAATATTTTTTTTTAACCATAACCGTATTAAGCAATGCCAAGAAGAGCTTTTCGTTGGTCAGTGCCGTCAGATGACTGCGCTGACCAACGAGTGCTTGAATTTTGAGAGCAAAATTCAGATTACAATGGCACAGGTACAGATAGTACACCCATACAGGCGGATGGGAAGGACCATTCCCTGAAAGGTAAGTATAGTGAGGGGCAAGGTGTCTGGACCAGATTTGTGTGAGTAATTAAATTTTTCCAAATTACTTGGGAAAGTGAATTTACCGTTTGGGTCGGGTGCAGACTTGGGCGAGGCTGTGTACGGTTGCCTCGCGGCCTCATTGATTTCAATGGGGTTATCTCCGCGTGGTAATCTCGGAATGTTTTCAATCGCGATTATGTGCCTTTGCACGGGCGTTATTGCGGCGGGAAACTGCGCAATCTGCCTTGTGCGACTGGGGTGCTGTTAGACAATAATGGCACTGCCAGCGTGATCGGCGGTGGTGTGAGATTCTGTGACCGCCCGGCCATCCACATGGTTTTGTGAACGATTGCCGTGTGGTAACGGATCGCCCACTCCACTCACACAATGCCCCATGCATGCGTTTATTCGCATGCAGATGATAGGGATTGGTTTTAATTTTTTAGATTTTATTTAACTTTTTTTTTGATGCTTGAAGTCCAGTGTGAAGTTTCCACAGTCTGTGTTGATTTGGGGAGCCATGTCATCTGCTGGTGTTGGTCCACTGTGCTTCATTAAGTCCAGGGTCAACGCAGCCATCTACCAGGAGATTTTGGAGCATTTCATGCTTCCTTCCGCAGACCAGCTCTATGGGGATGCTGACTTAATTTTCCAGCAGGACTTGGCACCTGCCCACACTGCCAAAAGCACCAAAACCTGGTTCAATGACCGTGGGATTACTGTGCTTGATTGGCCAGCAAACTCGCCTGACCTGAACCCCATAGAGAATCTATGGGGCATTGCCAAGAGAAAGATGAGAGACATGAGACCGAACAATGCAGAAGAGCTGAAGGCCGCTATTGAAGCATCCTGGTCTTCCATAACACCTCAGCAGTGCCACAGGCTGATAGCTTCCATGCCACGCCGCATTGAGGCAGTAATTGCTGCAAAAGGGGCCCAAACCAAGTACTGAGTACATATGCATGCTTATACTTTTCAGAGGTCCGATATTGTTCTATGTATTTATTTATTGATTTATTAATTGTTTTATTGATTGCATGTGATATTCTAATTTTCTGAGATTGTGGATTTGGGGTTTTCATGGGCTGTAAGCCATAATCATCACAATGATGACAATCACGGCTTGAACTATGATAACATATATTAGTTTCACCTTTTAAGTTGCATTAGTGAAATAAATGAACTTTTGCACGATATTCTAATTATTCGAGTTTCACCTGTATATATATAGATACATATATATATATATATATACAGTATATATTAGGAATGCATACTGATAACATTTTTTCCAGACCAAGTATAAGTCCTGATACTTGTCCAAGTATTCACTGATACCTATTACCGATACATTTTTGTTTATTGTCATGTGACAGTTTTTCTGAAACAATACAGACTAATGATTTCAGGAAAGTGGTGGAGCGCCAGGGCTAGGTCCCAGCTGCAGCCGCCGCAACCCTTGTAGTTCTTGTGAAAAGTATTGGCACTGGTATCTGAACTGGTATCTGAACATCCCTACTATTTGCACAATGGCATTGTGGTACTGTGTGCGTTACCACAGCGCACATTAAATGCGTTGGCATGATCTGGTGCCCATCATTGGGGTGAACTCTTTCTGATTAGGTTTTACTTTGTAACTGGGACCTAACTTTATCAGACCTTAGGGCTAAGCTCAACCAACTGCTATCCTCTATCGAATGGGAGTTTGGCCAGTGAAGGATTTTCATTAACAATGAATGCTAGTTATGGCAGAACAATATGGGGCTACAAACAGCTGCAGATGTTGATAGTGTAAGACCCACCAATGCATGAACCATGACTGAACTATTAAAAAACTGGGTAGCTATAAACCCAGTCACTGCCAATACATTAACTTCTTTAAGAGATCTTCCTTAAACAGCTTTCATATATTAAGTAAAAACAGTGAAGCGCCACGGACTGTCAGTTCTTAATAGGACTTGCTTTTAGGCATACTGCAGGATGCTGCCCCAAAGAAGCTGGGAAAGCTGGAAATCTAGGAAATAAGCACAAAGAGGGGCGCCTTTCCTGGTGCAGATCACTTTTATTTCAATAAACATAAATAAAAAACCGAATCATACTCACAAACATGAGTGTCACAAAGTCATGAGGTGAGGACTGACAAGCAGTGAGATGTCCACTAGGTGATACCAGTATAGTGGTGACGTTAACGCGTTTCCGGGGCACGCCCCCTTCATCAGAACAAAGGCGCCCCTCTTTGTGCTTATTTCCTAGCTTTCATATATTGTTTATAAAAAAAGTCCCAAAATACCTTGAGGGGAATTTATCAAAAATGGAGCAAACAAAATCTGGAGCAGCTGTGCATGGCAACCAATCAGCTTCTTTGTTTCATTTTCAAGTATTAACTGAATAAACTGAAAAGAGAAGCTGATTGGTTGCTTTGGGCAACTGCTCCAGATTTTGTCTGTTCCAGTTTTGATAAATTCCCCTAATTATGTTTTAAGCAATATCAGTGCTCACGTAATTGCTTTATCTCCCTATAATTCTGAATACCAAGGGCAGTTGGCAGAGCTTAATGAAGACGTCAACATCACTATTACCAGGAGCCCCACTATACTCTACCTTTCATAGCCTAAGATGAAGAAGAAAAGGAAAATAAAGTAAGAGCATGCCATGAAAAGACATTTTGAACAGCTATGGGCTGACAACGCTGCAAGGGACAACCGCATAGGCACAGCATAGCCTTGTTTCACAAGGAAGTAAGCAATTAAGCCCACAAGGCAACTAAACACTAAACATATTTCAATGCTAGTTAATACACTTAAAAGTATATCCCTTATGTGTTATCCCTGAACAGATTTGAACTATTCATAGACTTCATACACCCTAAAGGTTCTCCTACTTAAACAATTATTGACAAAAAAAAGAGTTTAATTGGATTTGAGCTAATCAATTGTATTTGAGTTAATTCATTTTTCTTTCATTGCTATCAGTTTGTGCTCCAGCTCCTGATCCATTATGGCATCAGTCTTGGAGTACTACTGACTCCCACACTCCCTAGAGAGCTTAAGTCTTATTGTATGAATATGATTACCATTCATGACAATCATCTCTGTTCTGTTCTCATTCATTTGCTGTAAATAATGTGATATTTCCTCACCTGTTTTCTAATTTCTCAGGTCAGACAAATTCTCAATTATTTTCACCCAATTGTCTGCACAGCAGCTGAGCCAGAAATTAACAGAACACCTGAGCTGAGTGAAAGGAAATCATTTCAATGGGAACTCTAATTAAAACATAGGCTCTAATATGAACATTGGATTATTTATGTATACTGTTTATGTAAATCTATATTCCACAGGTACTTTATTTCCATATAAACTTGGCTATGCACTGTATGTATCAAAAATATGTCCATATTACATGAGCTCATTGTACTTTTAGGCCTCGTCGTAAAACCAGGTGGCTGATCTGCAGATTTACTGCCCCCCAGCTGGCCGCTGCAATGTCAGCACTGCGACTAAAAAGTGCTCTATACATTGCATTGGATGCAATGGTGGAGGCTGCCGTCCATGTGAGCCTTAAAGGGGAACTATGAGGCGAGTGAACATCACTCAGCCTCATAGTTCTAGCCGACCTGTGACAATTAAACTGTCACAGGTCGGCTCAATAGATCGGGAAGTGAGCGAACAAATACCGTCACTCGCTCACTTCTCGATCCTGTCTCTGCAGAGAGCCTTGACTGTCACTCACGGCTCCCTGCAGGAATTCCCCCCCTTCCCTGTCCGATCCTCCAGCACTGACTGGCTGAACAGACGGGGGAGGGGGTGGGTACAGCTGGCTCTGCTTCTAGATAGGCAGAGCCAGCTGTCACTCACCCAGCTGGGTGATTGTCCACCTCTTTTATACCATGTTTTCTTTGCTTTGCTTAGGTAAATGCATCATGGTCTACATCTAAAGTGCTTTTGACTCCATAAAAGTCAAATTATGCAAGCAAAAGGAAGTGTGGCAAAAGTTACTCAAACTGATGTTATGCACAAGAATATTTTCTCTTAATGTATTTGAAAGCAAGCTGTGTTTAACTTCATCCTGTGTCTGACACCAATGTACAGAAAGCCTTAGGTCTTGTTCACACCAAGCGTGGAGCAGGTGCAGAGCAGAGCAGTTGAAGACTGGATCAAAACTGCGTCCAATGTATTCCAATGGTATTTTTTGCTCCAGTTCACATCGCAGCGTGCAGTTCCAGAGCAGGTGAAAGAACTGCAGCAAGCCCTATTTGACCTGCTCTGGATCTGCTCTGGAACGCATGCAAACGCATCAAAAACGCATGCAAATGCCTGGAACGCACTGAAAGCCGATGTTAAACTTAAAATATATATATATATTTTTTACCAAAAACGGCCCGGAATGCATCCAAAGCATCAAAAACGCGGCACAACCCACTGCACTGCGTGTGTAGAAACCTGAGCGGATCTGCTCTGCATTTGGTGTGAACAAGGCCTTAGGTTTCACTTTCACTGTTGCATTTTTTAAAAGCTCACCTGATATGCATACTGTTTACTTTCAGTTTGCAAGTGCATTTCTCTCCAGTTTGCATGCACTTGTTTGTATGAATCTTAATTGTGATTTGAATGCATTTTACATGCTGGACCATTAAAAAGCAAGAAAAATGCATTTTCTGAAAGAAATATTTTGCTACACCACAAGCCACAGAAATACATAAAAGGAGCTATGCTACTGAATACAGTGGTACTTTAGCATTAATTGTTTTCTTTGACATTTTTTCTAAATGGTGGCTCCCTGACTTTTTCTAACTAACTGTAATTTTAGGTCTTGTGCGAGAACATTCCCTCACCTCGGAATTGCACATCCATCAAAAAGGCTTCCAGAACTCATGCTGGAAGTCAAACACAAATGCTTAAGCATACCAACACATATGGTATCTCTAACTTTACCAAACAAACTGTGATCCTAGATCCTGTGTGAACATTCCCGCTCCTAAGTATTTACAATAAAAGCAGACAAGAACCATAAAATGGAAAGCTCAGCAATAGATAAAGCATTCAACATGCAACAGGAACTTCCCATATTTATATTTTTTGCACTGTTCAAGTTGTGCTGGCATTCAGATTGACATATTGGGGAGTAGGCTCAGATCCAATACTTTGTGTATTTCAAGTCATGATATTTATATTTGTATTATAGTGTTATAGTACACCACAAAAGAAAAGTAGTTAAAGAGCCAGGTCAACAATACAAAAGTCCTAAGTGAAATATATACTGTAGGAACTAAATGTAATGTTTATTATACTGCATATTTCCAACCTCTGTTTCTAACAAAAAAATAATATTAAGCTGCTGTTATCTGTACAAGAAAAGAGTATATACTCATCTTTCCTATTGCCTGTGCTGTCAAACTCCACTTCATTTATTAGAAAAGGTCCTCCGAAGTCTGCTGAAAAGCTCACATTTCTTGGTGTTAATTTCCTGGTGCCCCTGCAGCTCCAACTGGTTCCTCCTGCTGACCTTCACATCATTACAGGATCCTTTAGAAGGCACCAGTAAAATCTGTAGGAGACCCAGGAGCTAGATGAGTGGATGAAGAAGTGGACCTTGGCAAAAGAGCAGCTCTAAAGTGTTGTACCATTCACAACTAATAGGTTAAGGGTTAGGTTTGGGGGTTAAGGCAAGCGTAATAAAATTACCCTTTCCGTTGTCTATGGAGGGCAAAGCAAAAGGATTGTTTAATTCCTCCACTGGCAATATACCCTTTCTCTTACTCCTACACAGCTTTATTTGGCAACCCACACAAGGTTATGGACTACTTTATCAGCCCCATGTGACAGTTACTGGTCACAAGTCCCCTAGCGCTGTCACATTAATATTATTATTATTCAGGATTTATATAGTACCAACAGTTTGTACAGTGCTTTACACTATAAGGAAAACATTACAGTTACAATACAGTTTAAAATAAGATGGTTAGTAGGGCCTGGCCTGCCGGAGCCTATAATCTAAAAGGGAGGGACAAGTAATACAAAAGGTGGTAGCTGTGTGGGAATAAATTGTTTGAGAAAGTAATAGTTCAGCGATTATGTAGAGGTGGCATAGGCTTCCCTGAAGAGATGAGTTTTCAGAGATTTTCTAAAGGCAGACAGAGTAGGAGATAGCCAGACATGTTGGGGTAGGGGGTTCAAGGGGATGGGAGAGACCACTGGACATCCTGGAGGTGAGCATGGGAGGAGCTGATGAGGTAGCTAGAGAGCCGGAGATCTTGGGGAGGAGTCGTCACATGGGTGAGAGAGTAGGGCAGGTGCTCACACATACCCACAGGTTCTGGGTGTTTTACTTTGCTTCCAATGGCTGTATGGAGTGACAATAAAGCAAGGAAGGGAAGGAAGTATTTGCTGCTGGGGAGTGTATCTACATGACTCTTTTACTTAACTCTGCATGGGCAAAGAATGAGTCATGTTAACAAGACCAACAGGGTCAATTCTATACAATAACATACCTGCTAAATGAAGTGGCAATGTGCTTACCGGTACCTTTTCAGTAGGACATGTGTTGAAATGCGGTCTTTTTGCTACTCCCCAGCCACTGCAAGTATTCGCCCAATTGGTTGCATACCTGTTATCCATGCTGCATGCTGTGTTTTCTTCCGCCAGCTTGAACTTTATCAAGTAATGTTGCAGCTGAAGCATAATGTTGAAGCATGCAGCAGCTGGGGAACAGCAAAGCAGCAGCTTTTCAACACATGGGCCACTGGAATGATAATTATATTGCCTCTTCTTTTAGCAGGTTTGTTATTGCATACAAGTAGCCCTGTGCTGGCAGGGTCACAGGTAAATCTGCTATTAGAGAAATATGGGGGCTGGTACATTATGCAGTGAATTATGTTTTGTTAGAAGTATTAAATGGCTGTATATCGGAACTGTCTAACTAAATATAATATTGATTTTTGGCAAAACATATTTCCTAACTATGTATTTGTGTTCCTTTTTAAGTGTGTTAGAAATTGTCTACTAAATATAATGTTGTGGTATATGTGATGCACCAAGTGCTTTGCCCACTTATCGTTGCAATTGCCAATGTGTTGCTCACGTATTACCACAGTTGCCTGTCTGTTGCCCTCATTTGCTATCCATGTATTATCACTATTTTATTCAGAGGTTGTGATCTGCAGTTATTAACATTTCTATTTTGGGTTACTTTCCTAATGCTGGACACATTAATGTAAGGTTTCATTATTTTTTTTTGGTATGTGAGGTGTTAATACCACTGTGTCGATCAGTTACACCGATCATTGACCAATTGCGCAGACTAAGAACAGACAGTCTGCACTGGGCACAGACATTGGTCTCTTCTATGATGGGGTGTCTGGATTTGTGGAATAGGAGAGGTGTAGGTTTTACTTCAACAGATCAATTATTTTTCTTTGCAGCCCTTATAGCAAATTTTACGAAAATGTGGACATGAGACGTCAGGGTAATAATGTCTGAAGGAATTATTCTAGTTAATATTCTCAAACAATGCCAGAAACACTTTAATACGCATCACCTTTTCTGTCACAACAGACACTGCCTTTTCACCTTACTGTCTTTTATGAAAGGTACTTCTATTTCAGTAAGTGTACTTAATGCGGTAATTCTTTTTATCCAGACTCTTGTGAGCTCTCTGCAGACTGATAAATGACTGCCCTTGTACAAATGTACATTTTACTTGTGTGTAAAAATACAGCTTTTCTTCAGGAATATATTATTGACACTATAAATTATAGAGTAACATAATAAATCCCATTCCAATTGCTACTATTCCCATCTGTAAAAATTAGAAATTGGAGACATGAATAGGGAAGTTGCTGTAGTGGGAGGAGAGTGTGTAAGATGTGGCAAAGAAAGTTTAACGTGTAGTTCCACTTTTCCAGTTCAATTTGAGAAACCCAACTACATATTTATTATGTGTTCCTTTTCACACAGCATACCTAAAACATGTTTTTTTAAATACATCTTACCTTCCCGATATGTCTGCAGACTGCAAGTTAACGTGGACATTTTCAAAGTAAGGAAGGAAGGTAGTAAAATCACTTTGTCCCCATATAAAGACTAGGGGCACTCTGAGCTTCCCCTTATTAACATACCATGAGGGCACTATATAATTTGGGCACTATATAAATACCTGTGATAAATAAATAAGCACATGAAAACAAGAACACATTCAACTGTTGTCACGCCTTTTTGAATAAATGAGGGCCCGTTCACAGCATCTAGTGCATTCATCGCACAGTCCTGTGGGATGAATGCACTGGATCGCATAAACAAAGCCTCCCCGCATTCTGGGGCGGGAGGAGATGTTGTAGTGCCATTAATTTAAATGGCAACACAAACACGCCTCCCGCCTGCAGTGTGAATTTCCTGCACCAGAACCCGTGGTGCCGCAATCTGCCTTTAATTTCAATGGCACCCCAAGCACGCCTACAGCCAGCAGTGCGATCGCCCACACCGGAACGCGGGGTACTGCAATGCCTTGCAGTGTAATGCAATCACCAAAAATAGTGCATGCACAATTTATTTCCCATGGTATGAACGCACTCGATCACATAAGCAAAGCCTCTCCACATTCTGGGGAGAGAGAAGATGTGGTGGTGTCATTCATTTCAATAGCACCGCAAACACGCCTCTCACCCACAGTCCCACAGTGCTATCACCTGCATTGGAACGCATGGTACCGTAATGTACCTTTCATATCAATGGCACTGCAGACATTCTGTACTTCCCGCCTGCAGTGCAATCGCCCACAACAAAACACATAGTACCGCAATGCCCTGCGTTCCAGTGTGGTGGGATATCAAAAAATTTGGGACTGTGTGATGAATGCACTGGATGGTGTGGATGGGCCCTTAATGTGGCAGAGAATAATGTGTCAGAGAATAACGTGATGGTTTATGAATAATGACTAATTTAATGGCATGTGTCTCACAATTCTAGGGCAAATTTTATTTTCAATAGACATTTAGGAGTGTGTTTTATTTTTTTTTTAACATATTTTACTGGCTTCTGGAAATTAAAACAATTCATTAGTAATTGAGCCACTGAAAGCTCCTTCTTATTGCTGATCTATGTATCTCTATTTTCAATACAAAAGTAAAATGTGGAACAGCAAGCTTGTGAAAATGTGAAAGTCACATCAAATATTTCTTTAGGGTATACAGTTAAATAATAGTTCATAGTATGTTTTCACTGTAAAAACACTATACATGTACATCACACATTTAATTAATGCCAGCCATACATTGTTAGAATTCCAGCCAATTTACAGGAACAGTGGGTGGCCTTGCCAGCTTGACAAAAGACGATTACCTAATTGACTTTTCCTGAAAGAGCTACGTGGAAAATTATCAGCTGAACAGTGACTGCAGCTGCAGTTAATGTTCAGGTATTCTGACAGCCAGTGTCAACTGTCGAAAGAAATCTATTAACATATGGCCAGCCTTAGGCTCCATTCACATATAACATTTGCGTTTCTCGCATGGTTTTCCGTCTGGAGGACCCTTGGTGGACAAAAACAAACATTTTGAATCCGCACGGATGCTGCTAGTTTGCAGCTATTAAATAGCTGCGAATGTGTGGAATCTGCCGTATTATCGCGATTGCACTATTTTGGGCAAGCAAAACAAATGACAAACGCACTCAACAATTTGTCACCAACTATACAGTAAGGTGCACATGAAATGGGCTTAAAACAGTAAACAGTAGAAAGGTATCATGGCACACTCACATGGGGGCAGAAGATTTCAAATTGGGTGCAGGTTTGTCAGGAGGAAGCCCAACCTCCTTAAAAGGCACAGGAACACACAAGGGATCCCGCACATCGCAATGGCAGCTGAGAACCCCCATGCGTCACTGCACCAAATCGGTGAAGCAAAACAAATGACAAACACACTCTCAGCTGCCATTGCGATGTGCGGGATCCCTTGTGTGTTCCTGTGCCTTTTAAGGAGGTTGGGCTTCCTCCTGACAAACCTGCACCCAATTTGAAATCTTCTGCCCCCATGTGCTCCAAGATGGAGACTCTCATAGTTTAGAGTTAGGACCGCACTATAAGAGGTGCCTTGGCGCGGCTGTGTGGCTTTCACATTTTCTGCAGAAGACGTGTATCAAAACCTCTGTTATTAACCTTCGTGGTGAGACAAGTTTTTTTACATGCTGACTTGTGAGTGTGCCATGATACCTTTCTACTGTGCACTATTTTGGGGTCGCGCAGTTTTGTTCGGCACGGTTCCCGCAATAGCCTGAACAATGCACATTAAAGTGCATTGTTTTCTTTGTTTAGAGCGCGGACAGCCGCTCCAGTGTGAATGGAGCCTTAGAAAACAGATTTGGTGTAGCTAGAAGAGGATAGATTGAATTGTTTGTGTGATGATAAATGTTAGATATAGGAGACAGTTAAGAGGGCATAGGTCCTTCTTCATCACTTACTTGGCTTTTTGTGCCTAAAAGCTTTGCAGCCAAATGCACTGCACCAGGCTCCAGGCACCAAAATTACCACTATAAAATATAACTTGTGAGCAACCTAATCAATTAAACTTAGATGGTCTAATTCAGCTTTTTTTCAGCCTTTTTAACTCATAGGAACCCTTGAAATCACTTTCAGGTTTAAGGGAACCCCTGCTAATATTTATTATATCTAGAGTTCACGGGACATTAGCATGAACAGTAGGTTGTGGATATTGGAGTAAATAAAAAATAATAAAGAATGTGACGTACTTAATGTATTTAACAGAAGCAAAATTATTTACAGTAATAATATTTAAATGAAACAAATAATAATAATACTAATAATAATAGCCAGAAAAGAGATGCATACCATACAAAAAAACTTTACAATGATAGTCAGTGGAAATGTTCCTCATTTATGTTGGTTGTCAGTTTTTTTCCACCTTACATTGGAGGTCAGTATAGCCCCCTTAAATTGGTGGTAAGTGTAGTTTCTCCTTACACTGGTGGTCAGTGTAGGACCTACTTACAATGATGGTCATTGTAGTGTCCCTGTAGTGTCCCCTTACACTGGTTGTCAGAAAAGTAGTCAGTGGGGAATGGTCCCGTAGCTTGGTGGCCATTAGAGATGGTGCCTATTATACTAGTGTGTCAGTAGGAAATAAGAATACTCCCTTTAGAGATAGCTCCCCCTGCATGTAGCTGAAAAGATCAATGGTGTCAGTGGTAGCTTATTTGAGAGTTAAAAACTGCTCATTGCTCAAGAAGCCCTGAGCAACATCTGGAGGAACCCTAGGGTTCCACAGAACTCTGGTTGAGAAGGGCTGGCCTAAATTAAATAAAGTATTTAAAACAAAAATCCTTATATACAGTATAATAAGCATAATTATTCCTATAAAACTTCTTATAAGCACAATACTTCTAACTATTCATCTTTTGAGGAATGCATTAACCTTAAAAGAGTCAGATACTTGCCTACGTCTAGGTAAGACTAAAACTCAGCGGTGATTTTGCTCTGGGAAAACAGTTGATGGGACTCACTGACCTTTTCTAAAAGCTGACGGAGTTGTTTGCTTTTTGCATCCCTGGAGCACAGGTTCTGTTCTGGAGCCACCACGGTGCAGATACAGCGGCCATCGGGGTCCTGTGCTGAGCTGTAAACCTGCCAGCCTTCCCGAGGGCTTATTTGTGTCTGAAAGAAGAGAATGAGAACTGTAAAAGTGTATTTGAAGTACAGTGACAATAACTTTCAGTTTAAAAGGTAATTGCCTGCTATTCAGACAGGTCTATTTAAGTAAGTACAAAAGTACATTTTATTTTTCCTGCATTTGGATTGTGTTGTGTGCCCTGTACAGTCACAGCAATAAAGTAAATTGACCTTACCTTAGTGGATCTATACATGGCAGTGATACAGCTGATAATGCTGAAAATTAGCCCAATAATGAAATCTATCCAAAACAGACTGTATCTCTTGAATACAGACAAATACCAGAAAAGATTTCTGATAATCCTTCAATAAACAAGTTTCTGCAAATTTACTGTCATGAGATGAGATAATAGGTATCCTCTACAGGTCATAATCTACTTTTTATGATAATTAAAACAGAATTTATTAAAGTTATACCCTATCAGATGTTATATCTTAGCAGTAAGGTAGGCAGTACAGTGGTATCATATCAGATTATGGGCATCTGGTGTTTATTTATAGTTCTTGTTAGGAATGCACTGATACCGATACAGAGTACTTGGGCAAGTACTCGTACTCGCCCAAATGCTCTGCTACTTACCTCCGATACCGGAACTTCCAGTCAGAGCGAGATCTCCCTCCTTCCCTCTGACTGGCAATGCCGAGGGAGTATGGAGCCGGCTTCCTTTCCAATCAGGAAGCGAGGTGGTGGGTTATAACCCGCCACCTGGCTCCCTGATTGGCTAGGAAGCCGGATTCACTTGTTGCTAGGCAGCCTGGCCTCCTAACCAATCAGGAAGCCGGGCGGCATGTAATTACCCGCCTCCCAGATTCCTGATTGGTCAGGAAGCCTCGACAATTGAAGCTGGTGTCTTTCGTTAGAACACCGGCTTCCCAGGCAATCAGGAAGCCAGGCGGCAGGTCGTGACTTCCTGATAATCAGTACAAAACACAAAGAATCCCCAGCACACCTGCCAGCTGGCCTGCAACAAAACAAATGACCCTGTCTAACAGTATACCTTCCTGATAATCAGGGCACAGGGCACTGGTATCAATACTCGGTATTGGCGAGTTCCGAAATAAAAATTCCGGTACTCGTGCTTGATACCGAAAATGGCATCGGTGCATTCCTAGTTCTTGTTAAAGTAGACTTTTACACTAAAAATCCAATTCTACCAATGCATCCCTCTATGTATGATGATTAATAATAACAAGATAGGCATGTCAGGTGTAAAATGCTATGATTTTGAAATGCTTACACTTGCAGAGCATTTACTTCTTGCGTCGAAAGGGCAAAATGACTTCAGTTTGCCAAAGAAATGCACACTGGGACTGCGTTTTCGTCAGCAGACCGTTGCTAGAAAATCTCATCTGTAATATCATGAGAATCTGATCTCTGATCTCAGGGAAAGGCATTTTCCTCCACTAATGTCCTAGTCTAGTCACATGTGCCAGAAATCCAGGAAGTAATAGGAGAGCTAGTAATCTGTCCTTAGTAAACATGGCCACTGTCAGAAGACTGGGGAAGAAAAGAGAAATAAGGTATGCAAAGAATACAAAGCCAGCAGTTATCTAGAAATATGTGTTTGTAGATTGTCATTACTAAAAATTAAAAAATCGCCGCGAAATTCGGAGTGAGGGCAATAAGTCTAGGGCCATCTATCACATCCATCTATCAAAAGCTTTTAAAGTGTCGCCTATGGCCAATTTTGGGTATGGTAGTTTTCTGCGATTTCGCGGGTGCGCGCAATTTTAAAGCTTGACATGTTTGGTGTCTATTTACCCGACGTGACCCGATCTTTTATATTTTACCAAAAAACTGGGTAATAATAAATGTTTCCTAACATAATGTAAAAAAAACTTATTTTTTCAAAATGTTCTGAAATTTTTCCTAATTATAGTAAAAAGTAAAAACCCCAGTGGTGATTACATACCACCAAAAGAAAGCTCTATCTGTCCCCAAAATTTTTTATAAAATTAATTTCAGAACAGCGTTGCATGACGGAATAAACGTCAGTCAAAGTACCGCAGTGCTGAATACTGAAAAATGGCCTGGCCAGGAAGGGGGTCTAAACACCTGGTCTTGAAGTGGTTAAGGATATGGGTAAAAGTCTCCTTTAACCTCCCTGGCGGTATTCCCGAGTGTAGCTCGGGGTTACTTTTCCATACCATAAGCGGTAACCCCGAGCTACAATCGGGAATGCCTCATAGCATTTACTTACCTTGTCCCTCGAGCTGCGCTGTGTTCTGCAGCCGATGCCGTCTTCCGGGTTCCGTCCCTTGCGAGCGTACGCGTCGCTGGGGGGCGGAGCCGGCGGCATATTGAAAAACAAAACAAACCGACAAGAAAACAATTCGAAAAAAAAAAACAGACCGAAAATTACATGAAAAAAATTAAAAATCATACCGCCAGGGAGGTTAAAGAAGGACCTCACCTGCTGATAACACTAATTGGACTTTTGTTGTGATGGATGAGCAGCACATATGTAGAACAAAGTTTGACGGCCTAAAATATCTAGGGGATGTTCTAACTGGACAGGTTGAAGAATGGGCACACTCCCAAAGCATTGTGGGAATGTGTTTCAGTTCATGCTAGCTAGCTATAGTCTTCTGAGAATCATCCACTTTCAGGTCATAATCTTGTTAATTCCACTACATGTTCCTTACTGCTATGGACAACACAAATTTATTGAAAGTGCACTTGAGTATTATTATATGGCTGGTAAACATTAAAGTGTTACTGCCAAAACCTTTTTTTTAGGTTTGGATAGGGTAGAGAGGGATTAGAACACCTATTCCTCTTCTGCAAGCCCAACTACAGGATGTATATCTTTAGAGCCCATGATTGCTCCCCTCACCCTGGTGAACACTCCCTCAATTTGTGTCCACCACATACCCTTTTTTAGATTTGTAAAGTTGCAGTCACATTGCCTAGGGCTCTTACCTCCACTATTAAGGTCTGGCTCTGAGAGAAGTTCTTTGGTGCAAACTTTATGGGTGTGCAAGCCTGATCAGGGATGTCTCAAGATGCAAAGTGGGTAGCAAGACTTAGCAAGGGGCCATCCAATAAGAAACTCCTTTACTGGCAGTGGAAGCAGCATCCTGACATTACCCGAACAACTACAGGGGGTATTTTCATGACATCCATACCAGGGAAGAAGAGGCGGGACTAATGTGGGCATCAAATGGCCAGAAAGAAGGGGGTTGGCTTAGATCACCCATGAACATCTAAGGCAAAAAAAAAGTATATACAGTGGGGATTTCAGGCTAAAAAGAAAAGAAGTGTATGGACAACAATCGTATTAAAAAGTGGAAAAGGTAAGCCTGGAGTTGGCCTTTAAGACATATGAAGGAAACCCTTTTTTAAACAGCGGTCAGTTCACGTGCAGATAATTCTATTCATATGTTTCCTTTAAATGCAGAATTAGCCTCAATAGACTGAGGGTCTATTTGCCAAATGAGGGTAATTTGCCAAAATGTCTATTATTTTTAGCAATGACAACCAGTAAAAGCTAATAATAGCCAACAGTGGTCACATGGCTGGAAAAAAAATATTTTTTATGAACGATACAACATACTGTATGCTTTATAGTGGTGAATTTAACCTAATTAATATAAAAACAGTTTGCAAATAAAAGTTGTATTTGGGCATTTGTGGGTAAGAAAGGGTCCATTTCAAGAACAAATTTACATTTTCTAGCTGTGTCCTTCGAGTTTATTTACTAAAGAAATACAGATCGTTCACTTAGCAAAGTGAATGTTCACTCAGTTTAGAGAATAAAATGAAGCTATATTCACTTTGAAAAACATAGTTCCCAACTGTCCTATACTTGGAGGAACTGTCCCTTTTTTCAAATAAATCCTTCTGTTCTTCTTTCCTCCTAAGTTGTCCCTCCTTTTGGTATGATGATTAGATCTCTGAAAAACGTTATAATTCAACTACCAAAAGTGTTACATTACACTAAACCTTTTATCCAATCTTTAAATGATCACATTTGGCATTTTCAAAAACCTGTATATAGGAAAAGTAATGGTGAAAAAAGCAGTCGGGGTTTGTTATTTCTTCTTTGTCCATGTGGTGAGTCCTGTGCCTACATGCTTTTGTTATAAAGTGTCCCTCTTTCTCATTAGGGATGATCTCAGGTTTGGACCGAACTCAAACTCATCCAAACCTGGAAGGAAGTCAGTGACGGCCCTTTCAGTTGCAGCCGGGGCATTCCCCACACCACAGTTGCATGTAAACTAACGGGAGGGTTACTGGTGACATCATTGATCTTATATGGCCAAATGGACATATTTGATAAATGACATTGACCTACTGGGTCAAACAAACCCTTGCTCGTCCCTATTTCCCACAAAGTTGGGAGGCATTCAATTCTGCACTGGGGAAGTAAAAAAAGGATTTTGCCTTGCACATAACTGGATGACAGCTTCACCAAAATCACAAAATATTATATTATTTTCAACAGTCCAAACTAGCTGGTTGCACTAGACAAGTTTATTTTTCTGTTATGGGCCCCAAACTTTCTTTTTTCCATTAATATGCTCCAAGAATAAAATTCTGACACAGGAAACTAACTACTCACATTAACTGTTCATCATTATTTTTTTTGTCTGGAGCTTTCTTTTGAATTGTGCTTCTGAAAGAACTCATCCTTCTACAAAGCTTAGAGTATCTAATTAAATATATTCACATGGGCAATGGGAAGAGCTGATTAAGTTTGAAAGACTTTGCTTGATACAATATCAATTAAGAATACATTCTACTTTATCCATATTTCCTTAAAGGGTGCAACATAAGACTTGCTCATAAATATTTTTAATGAAATGCAAAAATGTGCTCACCAAAACGATTTTGTCCGAGAGGTCAAAGGAAATTAGCAGGTGATAAGAGCACAGCAGTTGCAAATTATGTTGTTTTGAGACAACAAAAAAGCAATAATGTCTAAAAGCACACTGTAGTTATAAACACTGGAAGATGATAATAGGCTAAAAAGGTCATCTGGAATCTTCACTAGGTCTCTTATGAGTAAACAAAAGACAGGTTATTCAGCCAGGAATATGAAGAAGCTTTTATTACTTGTATATTGGGCGTAAGCATGCTTGTTTGGAATGGTAAAACATACAGCCTAGCTGTTCTCAACTTCTAAACAAGGCTTGGAGATAAAGAGATTTATGTCTGCACTCTGACCTCACAGCATGCTGCTGAATCAAGAAGGATAAGGAGATGGGGTAGTGTGTAATGATCACTAGAAGTGTTTCAGAGCTACTGGTTAAAGGTCCAATATATTTTCAGAACAATTTTGTCATTTTTCTTTATTTGCTTAGCATTTGCCTTCAATTATTTCACAAAGCTACTTTGATCTACATACCTCAAAAGTGTCGCTGAACAGTTTACTAATTGTCAATAAATTAAAGTAGATCAAAGTACAAACACGATACAGCACAATTCACCTAAGGTCAGTAGCTGGAGTATGCAGCCCTGTTCTTTAACTATATAAGTAAATATAAACTAATTTTAGGTTGAATTCTAGGCAGATAAAAAAAAAAACCCACAGCCTCACCAAATTATGTACTCATTTAAAGGAGAACTATTGGGTCAGTGTTTTTCCCCATAGTTCTCCTTAGGGTAACGGGAGGACACAAACTAGCGTCCTCCCGTCACCCTAAGCTCAGTATACCGCAAGCTACAGCCCGCGGTATACTGAGATGCCGCAGCCAGAGCGGATCCCGACCCGGACGTCAGAATCCGCCCAGCTGCGTGAGTGACAGCTGGCTCTGCCTATCTAGAGGCAGAGCCAGCTGTACCCGCCCCCTCCCCCGTCCGTTCTGCCAGTCAGCGCTGGCAGATCGGAGCGGGAGAGTTGAATCCAGCCCCTCCCCCTGTCACGGCAGAGAGCCGTGACAGGATCGAGAGGTGAGCGAACCCGGTATGTGTTCACTCACCTCCCGATCTACTGAGCCGACCTGTGACAGTCTCATTGTCACAGGTCGGCTAGAACTATGAGGTGAGTGGAAATCACTCATCTCATAGTTCTCCTTTAAGTATTTTACAGTATAGGCCAAACTTTTTATTTTTATTTTAGACCGACTAGGGAATGATTAGAACCCCATGTCAACTTTTTATTGTGGTCTCTGTCCCCAGTAGGTAGATTCACTGTTTCTATCTGTCCTGGTGACCTCTGTCATAAAGATGTGAAATCCAAAATCTCACAGCCATCACTGGACCATTAGGTGTGGGCAAATCTTCTATTGGGGACACCTCTTCCAGTGACAACAGTCTATGAGGGGAATTCTCTTCACTTTGAGATTTCCTATCACTTTCTCTTGTGTTTCTTTCTACCCAATCAGATGCAAAGAAGCAGAAAATTAACTGACAGGGTTTTTTTTGCCATTTTCTACTCTATACAAAACTGAAAAGAACATTTGGCTTAATCCTTTAACCACTTGTGTAGCAAGGGCCTACTAGGTTCACCCTGCTGAACTTCAGTTAAGACCTAAGGCCAAACCTAGTAAGCCTTGCACCTCATTTTCTCCATTTAGTGCTCTCACGCTGCGACTTTCTTTTATTGACAGTGAGGGCCCTGATAAAGGATGAGCTTGGGTTTGGTACTTGGTCCATGACAATGACCTAATAAGGTACATGTAGCCATATAAGATCAATGATGTCACCAGCATTCCGCCCCTATGTGTGGCTGCAGGGTGAGGACTGCCCCGGACGCAGCTTATTGGGCATACTCTGACACCTAACTTTCAGGTTTGGATGAGCTCAGGTTTGGACCAAATTCAAGCTCATCCCTATTCCTAATCTGTGACCATGGCTCTTTCTTTAAAGTTTACAGTATCAAACACACACAGTATTTCCCCATAGCCTTGTAGACATCCACCATACCTCTCATCTTTAGAATCTATGAGAGAGGGATACTGCATGGCCCTGCATTGATATGGCCCTTCACCAAACGAGTTTACACCGCTGAGCTGACACATATAGTGGAGGAGAGAAGTGCAACCCTCCCTGCTGACACAATGGAGCCCCAGGTAATAGTACATGAGGAGGACAGAGCACAGCCCACACCTCCTCCCTGCTCTTCTTCTCAGTGTCATCTCTCCACTCATACTGACACTGCTTCAGTGATTTTGTCAGGAAGGTGGATGGCCCAGTCACACTGTGCGCCAGTAGAATTGGCATTAGGTGCCAAACACTGGTACAGTGTAATGATTTTTTTTTAACATTGTACTGTACAGTTGCAGCTGTTAAATGAAAAGATGGAAGCCGTCTCCTGTCATTGGCTGTGAAACTTTAGCTACTGGATGCCAAGAGAAAACAAACTAGTTTGTCCCTCGATTAATGCATATTTAAAGAACAACTCCAGTTAAAACTTATATCAACTCTTGCAGTGGGG
This sequence comes from Nanorana parkeri, assembly GCF_000935625.1. Classification (NCBI taxonomy): domain Eukaryota; kingdom Metazoa; phylum Chordata; class Amphibia; order Anura; family Dicroglossidae; genus Nanorana; species Nanorana parkeri. Next base: position 1,165,997 of record NW_017306598.1, on the reverse strand, counting down.
CTACCCCCGAACTGCAAGGGTTAACTGGTCTTTTTTTGTCTTGGGTCAAAAATAACAAAGTTATACTCACCTGAACCTTCAAGGCAGCCGGCTGTCACAGTGCTCCCTCCAGCCTGTGTTCTCCCCCACTGCGGCGATGGAAGGTCCCTTGTTGTCCTTACATCTTATACAGTGTATTGAACGTGATAACTCGAGGATCCTTAGACCACTGCAGCAGAGGGAAAGCGAGGCGCAAGGCACTGGTCTAAGAGCTAGCCAGCTCAGAGGATCGGGTGAGTATAACTTTTTTTATCCTAAGCAAAAACAAGCAGTTAACCCTTTCATTGTGGGGGTAGCCCCACTGCAAGGTTTAATAAAGGTTTTAACTAGAGCCCTGTTTTAACCCTAACTTTTTCTTCTTCTCCCCTTCACTCTCCACTTCACAATGTTTTGTGTTACAGTTTATATGCAAACGTTAACATATTTGCTTGTTTTGTTCATGTATTGTTTGCCAAAATTATACAAAAAAACCCAAAACTTTATTACTTTTGTAAATAACTTAATCGCGCCTGACTATGCCCATAAAAACATAATGTTAGTGTTGTAGTAATTGGAACAAATTACAGATTAAAATTTGTTTTATACATCTAAAGTAACATTAGTTGGCAACGTTTTTACTGGTTAATCTTGTGGAAAAAAACCCCCCTAATTATTTTATGCTTTCTGGTAAGGTAGTCAGATGTCTGATCTCTCTGCAAGTGGCCGGAGCCAGCCGTAAGATCACGGCTGGCTCCGCCCAGCTGTCAGAAGCAGGCTGTCGCCCGGCCAATTGCCGAGCCGATGCATATGCGTTCGGCTCAGTCACGTGAATTGTGAATAGCCCGTACAGCACCCCTTCGGTTCTACTGAACCGAAGGGGTCCTGGGGCCGAAGCTAGCCGAAGGATCGGCCGAAGCTATGGCTAGATCCTTCGGCAGCTTCGTGAATAGACCCCAAAGTCTCTTCCATCAAAAACTGTGGCCACAAGCAATTATTTTTCTTGGATATCAGCTCAATTTTAACAACCCTTAATAATCTCTGGCACAGCAGGACTCAGGACTCAGACTAAGAGCAGCATTAGCAATAGGAGTCAGCCCTTATGCTGATAGGAACCACCTCTGCTACTGCTGCAGTGGAGGTTAAAGAACTAGTTGCGTTGTCTGACAGGGGTGCCTAGATCACAAAGCTGGCTGCAGAATTACAAATTCTTCAGTAAGAATACAATTCTTATGTAAGTATTTTAGTTGTACATTTAGCTTCCTGCCTGGAATTCCACTGTTAGCGGATTCAGCAGACCACTAATGCTTTATGATTGTTGGTATCTCAGAACAAGAAAGGTTTCCCTGTTAATGTACCTTGTGGTTACTTGGTTTCAGAACACAATAATCCATCAGCATTTTAAAAATGTGCATGCAAGTTTCTGCTTGGAGTACTTATTATGTTACTTCAGGATTCAAAACCAACTTGTACAGTCATTAGTAAGAGGTATATTTATCAAGGATTCAACATAAAATTCGCCCATTTTCAACCTAGAATGCACATCCTACATTCCATCTATTTATCACAGTGGTTTTTGCCTGCTTTCAAACAAAATTTTTCCAAGTGAACATTTCATCAAACAGAATTCACCACACATCTGTTCTTCAATGGCAAAGTTATTTTCAGTACTAATCATCACATTTATCATTCAGTTAATGTAGGTTTATACTGTAAAAAAAAAACAGTGTGTCCCCACTTCCTTTATGAACCAGCCAGGCAAGTGTGCAGCCCTCATTGCTATGCTAATACCGCCCCACATGTCCATCAGCATGGGGGTGGGGGATAAGGGGGGTGGGGGTTCCCCCCAAAAGTGGGGATCCCCAAAAGCACTCTTGCCTGATGCTGACCTGCATGGGCTCTTAGGCACCCGTAGAGTGTTGACAAGATGGACCTCACACTAGGTGGCTGCCCCTCTCTGGTGAACTGGTTTTGTGGGGCCTTTCAGTCTTTCTTGTGTACAGACAAAATAAAAATGTGAATAAACACACCCATATAAAAAAACTGTATTATTCTATTTCTTACTAATTTTTAACTGGTTCAGCAATGTCCAACAGTGTCCTGCACCATCGACTCCAGCAATGGCAGGTGAGAGTTCATCAGAGCAAGGGTCCCCTATCTTTACTGCTTAAACTGAATACGTCCCCCCCCCACCACTGGCACAGCTTTAGATACCCAGGGATCCCCTGACACCATTGCCCATATTTGGAAGTCCAAATATGGGCAGTGATGTCATGAGGAGTGCTGACTCCTTTGTTACTGAAAAAAAACCCCATTAACCCTCCTATTGTTTATGCATTTATACACAGTTTCAGCACCATGGACAGCAAGTCAGCAAATAAACAAAAGGGCCTTCCAGTTATTTTACAAGATTCGCTTGAAGCATTCCCACATAAATTTGTCCACAGGTAATAAATAACTGCTACTTTATTAGTATTATACACAATTTATCATTGCAAGATTCAAACTAACAAGATTTAATTAGCGAATGTCATACAATACATAGGAGGAATCTTGCAAGAAAATGGTGGGCGAATCCTGGCAGCTCTTACTTGGAAGAATTTACCTATTTTTTTCACTCAGTGAATTTCACAAGTAAATCCTTGATAAATATACCCCTTTATCTTGGTCCTTGCAAACTTGAAGTGGTACTAAACTCTCAGATCTTTTTAACCTAATTCACTGCTAGCAAGCAGGTTAGCATGCCTCGATGTATGTAATTGCCCCAGTGTGGCCAGACACACACAAACCTCCCCTTTTCTCTGCCGCTCAGTCTTGGATGCTGAGTGGAGCTTCTCTGAACTTCAGAGTAGGAAAGAGTGGGGACACATGCGCACATGAGGTCACAAATGGGGAGGAGGAGTGAGACAATGTAAGGCAGTGTACGCACACTGGGAGGGCGCATGCAGGGGATGTCTCCAAGGGAAGGAAGGAGAAACAAAAGCATCGGCAGCGGCACCAGTGCTGAGGGTACAACTTGAAAACAGGTGGAAGGAAGAAGATGTATACATCAAGACCAGGGGCGTAACTAGAAATCACAGGGCCCCATAGCAAAATTTTGTATGGGGCCCTGTGATTTCTAGTTATGCCCCTTGCACAGCCCACCTGATATTAAAAACAGCCCACCTGAGAGTGACCCTGCAGAGCGAGCCATAGACACTCTATGGTGGGCTCTGCAGGGTCACTCTCAGGTGGGCTGCACGCCTCTTACCTGTCAGCGTTGTCCACCTCCATGGTCGCCGGGCCCCGCCTCCTCTTCCATTTCCGGGCCCGCCTCCTCTTTCATCGTCGGGCACTGTCTTCTCCTCTATCCATGGGCCCCGCCTCCTCTTACATCACTGGCCCCTCCTGCTCTTAGGTCGCTGGGCCCCACCTCCTCCTTCACTGCAAACTCCGGGTCCAGTCTCTTCTGCAGAAGCTGCTGGCTGTCACTGACACAGCTCAGCGGCGGATGTGAGGAAGAACGCGCCGCTGCACACATCACTGACAGGTTGTCAGTGATCTAACAGCGGCGCGTTCCTCTTGACAGCCAGCACCCTGATATGCCATAGCGACCCAGGCGGCCCCACGGCACCAGAGTGATGCCCTGGCCAGGCCCCCCTGTGCCCGGGCCCCATAGCAGACGCCTGGGTCGCTATGGTGATTGTTACGCCACTGATCAAGACATTACCTTACATACGGTAAGTCTTTACACAAGCAGTTTTTGGGGGGAAGGGGGACGTAAGCTTTAGTGTCACTATGAGTCTTCTGAAACAGGTTTGCAAAATTGTATTTAGTTTCTATAGTAAGTGCTCATTTACCCACTACATCAATATTGGAGATGACTCTAAAATAAATTTAAATATTTTAAAGTCATTGATCTTTCGTGGTAAAACCACCAAATCTAATCCCAGATCTTGTGATGCTAGCAATCAGAGGCACTGATGCCTTAGATGAGCAGATATTCAGCTATTAGGCTACACAACAGGAGTGCTTAGACACAGTCAGATGTCAGAAAGTGCAGGAATTCAAGACAAAAAGGCAGTTTTCCAGGGTACTGCGAAAGCACAAAGAACATTTCTAGATGTTCCCTATAGTCTTCACTTTTTGAGTTCAGGTTCATTTCAAAAGTCACAATACAGAACAGATCAAATGCTTGATAGTTATCTAGTATAAAACAGTGTTTCTCAAAGTCTACAATGTAAAACGCATAAATCTTTAAAAAAAAAAAAATGTCATGTGTTCCCTCCAAAATCCATACCAGACCCTTTTCCTCACTTTCACATCAGAAGCCCCCTTTATATCAGAATCCTGCCTTTCACATCAGAGTCCCTCCTTCAAATAGGGAGCTTCTATTTACATAAGAAGCTCCCCCTTCACATTAGGACCCCACTTCACATGAACCCTCCTCCTTCACATCAGGAGCCCCATTCACATTATAAGCCCTTTTCACATCAGGAACCCCTCCTTTCACATCAGAGTCCCCCCTTTCACACCAGTTGTCACTGCCACATCATAAGCCCACGTTCATATCAAAAGCCCCCTTCACATTAATATCCCTCCTTTCAGAGTTTACTATTCACTTCATAAGCCCCTCTTCACATCAGAAGCTCCCCTTCATATCAGGAGCCCCACTTTCACATCAGAAACTCCCTTCACATCAGAGTCTCGACTTCACATCAAAGCCCCCCTTGTCCCGACTTCCCACCAAACCCCCCCTTTTATACCAGAGCCCCCCCCCCCCTTCCACATCAGAGTTCTCCCTTCATATCAGGAGCCCCTTCACATCAGAAGCTCCCTTTCATACATAAGAGTCCTACCATTACATCTGGAGCTAAAGCAGCATGGCAGAAGATGAGAGGTGGAGTAGGCCAGGAGAAAGGCGAACTTCCCCCTCTTCTAAATGGATCCCACCATCTCTGGATTAGTGTAATTTGTTTCCATTGTGCTGGCAGCCAGCCTACATGTGCAACATTTTGTGGCACCCCTGAGGAAGCCAAAAGGCACCCCAGGGTGAGACAGCTCCATAGCTGAGAAAGGCTGATATTTCCATTTAGTACAAATTAATTATAATCATGCAATTCTTAAGATTCACATTAACTTGCATATTGCCTAAAGCTTAAGAATAACATAGACAGTGCACAGTCTAAATAATGTGTACTGAGTAAAGGCATGTGTATCCTTAACTCAAAATCCCATTTTCCAGTCTAGTATCAGCACAGCTGGATATCAAATTTACAGGCAGCAGGTGACGCCTGACACTTGCAGAGTGAGAATTTAGTACTACGCTACAATAATAATGATATGATTGAGGATCACAGAACCTTTGAGCTGCAGTTATTATTAATAACAGCTTGTAATAATGATTCAGATGCACTCAAGAGATGGCTCAGTATCTCTCAGACCACTTACTGTCTGCTTAAATGATGGCTAATGGGGGTACAGCAAGCTATTGAGCTGTCCAGAGGATAATGATAACCAGGCTGGACAGGAGAAAAACTAAAACAGATGGTGGTCACAAGCCAAATGCTTTTCTTGTATTATGGACTAAAAGGTGGGCAACTATATAACTGCCAGTCTGCATTGCCAGGAAATGTGGTGTAAAGCAATTTGATTAGTAATAGATTCTGCAGGAAACGCTTACCGTCAAAATAATTATGCACTAGAAAACTTGTGACATTATACGTTAATGATATCAAAGAAATAGAAACCTTAAACACAGCCACTTACACACCTTAAATATTTGTTTTAATTCAATTTGATTAAATTTAAAGTAGACGCAAACTGAATCTCTAAATATCAAATTGTACCTAACTTTAAAGGAGAACTATGATGTGAGTGCTTTTCACTCACCTCATAGTTCTAGCCGATCTGTGACAATGAGACTGTCACAGGTCGGCTCAGTAGATCGGGAAGTGAGCGAACACATACCGGCGTTCGCTCACTTCTCGATCCACTCACGGCTCTCTGCCGTGACAGGGGAGGGGCTGGATTCCCCCCGCTCCGATCCTCCAGCGCTGACTGGCGGAACGGACGGGGGAGGGGCGGGTACAGCTGGCTCTGCCTCTAGATAGACAGAGCCAGCTGTCACTCACACAGCTGGGCGGATCTAGACATAATTGTCGGGATCTGCTTCAGCTGCGGCGTCTCAGTATACCGCGAGCTGTAGCTACAGCTCGCGGTATACTGAGCTTAGGGTGACGGGAGGACGCTAGTTTGTGTCCTCCCGTTACCCTAAGGAGAACTATGGGGAAAAGCCCTAACCCCATAGTTCTCCTTTAAGTAATATCAAAATAATTTTCATTCTTTTAAAATCTAAAGCGTTTATTAAAATAATATCTGGTGATCCCACCATGAAGGTCCTTGCTATTATAGGGTGTCAATGCTCTGTCCTGTCTCCATTGTATTTCTATAATCCTATGATCACAATATAATGTTGCAAAGGCCCCATGTGCAGATGAGCAAAGACAAAAGCAAAAATTACAGTACAATAACATTTTGACTGCCAAAGTGGGAGTACAGGCTATATGGGCACTATAGGCAGCATCTGGGAACCACACAGGGAGGGCAGGACCATGCTTCCAACTAAACATTAGGTATAATATTGGTAGGCAGAATATAAGGGTAACTGAACTGATTAAGAAGTCAAAGAACTAACAAATTATATATGCATCATGTTTTGAATGGATCAACCACCAGTTATTTAGGATCATGGGATTTCGACATATGACATCCATCTATCTAAGATTCTAATCAATTTTCCTGGGCATACACTCTGTATTTAAATCAATGTTTGATACGTGAGACTAGCAATGAATTTACTCTTCCACTCCACCAAAGTTATTTTCCAATATGCAGCAAGAAGCTGCATAATCTGAGCGGTAAAGAGTTTTTCTGTTACACACTGTTTAAAAGATGGCTCCATGGGGAAATAATCCTGCAGATCAAGGAGGCACACCCTATGGTCCACAGCCACAGGGGACTTCATTATATCATGTATGAACTAGGCAACCTGTTTCCAGAAGCCCTCCACATGTGGGCAGGATCATCACATATGTATGAAATTAGCCCACACTTGGGGCACAAAGGACTCCAGTCCTCATGAAATTGAGCAGGAAACTAAATCTCATCGGAATTCAGAAACTGCACACTTAAAACCCTCTATTAAACTTAAAGTGGTCCTTGCACTAAACGCTATGTAATGTCACTCGCCCCATTGTAGAACCTGGGGTTAAGTAAGTATTTTCTTTACATTTCTTCCCCACATGTGTTTTTTTAATACATTTTAATGTGGCAATTTGGTATGGGGAGGGGGGCCTAATGTATAATTGGACTGGATTTTTTTCTTTTAGTGCAAGGGCCACTTTAAATGTGATAATGTAATACAACTAGGATACATGGACCAAAATCTGATCGGGAGAACATATACAAATGAGCCTTGATATAAATAAATAATAGTTATGAACCTCATTTGACTATTTTTGCTTCTTGTCTCTAATCAGTCTTTTACTAAGTCCTATGAACTTATAATTCATTTTAGCATATGTTATGAGAGGACTCATCTGGGAATCATCTGTTTCTTGTGGCTTTCTGAATATGTCAGAACACCAGCCTCCCCCAGGCTATAAACAGACTCATAAGGCTTCAAAGAGAGGAGAGGCTATACTGTACCCTGACTAAAAAAAAAGGCAGACAGAAGCATACTGTGATTCTACCACAAACTACAGAGGCTAGCTTCTATCCCACTGCTTCCTGCTTCTCTCATGGTATTAAACGTGCAAATGTCAAAATACTTGGAAATAAGCGATTTCATAATTTTACCAGGCATTACCATATATTTTTTTTACATCTTGTTTATCATATATCCTTTGCAACATTTTTTCATTTTATGCAACTGGGATTGCATATTGTGTACTGTAAATCTAGCCTCTTCCTTTTTGAATGCTGCAGTTCCTCCAAAACACCTGGTGATACTGCCATTTCCTCTTCTCTTCTTTTTCTGAACACGAAAGCATGCAGAAATAAGTCTGTGTGCTAACGTGATTATAAAATAAAGGTTTGCAAAACATTATTCTTGCATATATTGTATAAAAAGAATATTTACTGTGTCAGTATGTGCTTTAGTTAGTATGTGAAACTTAAAATCAGAACACTAAGCAGAAAGCTAAATATTCAGGCAGGAGCTGTTTTCACCTGCCAAAGGATTTATAATTTTGTCTATCTAGTCCTGCAATTTACACAACCCTGCCACAAATTACAGAAAGGATAGTGACTATCCCATACCGTGATTAGACAATTAAGGAGAAGCAAAAGACTGATAAGGTCATCTCTCACCTCCTTTCCCTTGCCAGCATGTTCCCTGTTAACCTATGTACTTGCAACAGAGCCTGACTGACTCCCTCTCTCTTACAGTGTAAGGGAGGCTGAAAGCAAGGCAGATTTAGGTGCATTCATTAGCTGCAATTAAAATATATATATATATTTTTAATGGATATATAGCTACATTAAGTGGAGTTTCACATCTTCATGGAGCATAAATAAAATAGTAGGCATTTAAAAATTAAAATCTGTGGAAGATTTTGGTAGTTTAAAGGTATTTTTTTTAACGGTGCCTCTAAACAAAGAAAAAAATTATCTTTCCAAATTGCTAAAGATAAGTTTTGGGGCAAGTCGAATTTTACTTGTATATCTAACTATAGTATATATAATGGGAAAAGTTGATCAAGGAGGTTATAGCGGATCAGTATAAAGTCCTTGGGGCACAAAAATTGTCCAGCAACAGGGGGCTTTGCATAGGAGGTCAGGTTTAAGGGAGCTCTGTAAATTCACCTCCTATTTAAAACTGGGGTTAAAGTGTACCTGTACTCCTGACCAGTTTGGTAACTTGACGATTTCATGCTACAGAAGATGGCGCCCGATACCAGCACTTAAATTCAGCTGCATTCTAGATCCACAAGCTCCATAACACTTTATTATGCAAATACCAGCTAGCTCTAGAGTTGGGTGGGCTGTGGACTGCCTCCATACATCTGCAGAGCCTTATGGATGAACAGTGAAGTTATTCAGCACAGACTGATTTTGACTGAACAGAAGGACTCCTGCAACTGAAGCTAGCCGAAGGATCAGCCGAAGCTTCGGCTGATCCTTTGGCTAGCTTTGTGAATAACCCTCTGTATTTTTGCTAAAGTTTGGGGAAAATTAAAAATCTCAATTTTGCTACTCCCAACAGTGAAACACAGGAAGGGAGAGGGGGTGATCTGAAATGAAGGCTGCTGTGTCTGCTGTAAAATGAAATGGACAGCTTACAATCCTCAGCAAGAGTACTGGTCATCTGTAGCCACTTTCTGGAGTAACGATTTATAAGGTAGAGTTGGAACCAACAACCGATACAAGCACAAACCTTGCCTTGTTTGCTAGAAAGTATCCTTGGTTCTGAAAGAAAGACGCTATGACCTATCTTGATAATGGTCATTGCTACTTGGGTAACATGTATATCATGACACAAAAAGTATGTTTTGTCTTGTTTCAAATTATTTGTAACTATTTCACTGTTGTATTTTCTGTGAGCTTTATTTCTTTGCACACAGCAGACCCTCTGGCACTGACTGGGTTCAATATACTGTATTTCTGGTGTGACATTGCTTTTTCTTTCCTTTCTCATTTCTACAATCGCTCTTAGAATTCTCTACACACTGAACATTCATTTCAGGGCAGGTTGCCAGAAGCAAATTGCAGAAGTTGTCACTTACATCATAACAAATCTTTCACTCCGGTGCCACATTTTTTTTTTTACAAGTTCTCACTTTCATGCAAGGGGAAAAAAACTAATAACATTCAAGCAAAACACAAGCTTCGGGGAGCTTTTAAATTGCATTTAAATAGTTGATAAAACAATGCTTCAAGAATACAATAATAAGAAACAGGTTAACTCCTAAATCACCTCCTTTCTGTCTCCATTCTATAACATCTCACATAGTCTGAAAGCTAATTTAACAAACAGCTTATACTTTATGGATAGAGATATTCGGTCCTTAAACAGGTGTTCCAGCAATGCCCTTTGTCCTGGACATAGCCGGCATCATGACCGTAGCCTGCGTTCTTTTGCAATGTGGATCCAGTCTATGAAGGGTGGATGTTAGCAAGGGGTCAGTCTCCATTCTATAACATCTCTCATTAGTACTTTTGGTACTAATTCTTTAAATGGACGCTCCATCTCCTCCCCAGTCTGCAGTTTTGTCAGCAAGAGAACAAGTTCATCCGAACTTTGTCTATGCTGAA
>NW_017306598.1:1148466-1155503 GCF_000935625.1 Nanorana parkeri | reverse complement strand
CCCCCCCCCATCCATCTACTTTTTTTGCTGTGTGCAGACCAATCTGTTACAGATGGATCATGTACAGGATCCTATCTGATGTGAATGGGATCTGAGGGTTGCAAACCCTTTTATAAGGTAAAATGTTATGAAGGTCCACACATTCCACAATGCCTCATCATCAGATAGCTCATCGAAAAGAAATTAATGAGATCTTAACCCAGATAGCAAGCAATTGAGCTGCAAGTTTGAAAATGACTTGCTAAACTATTGCAGACTTGCCAAGCTTCACAATTTTGTTGCACAATTTCAGCAAGTCTGCATTGCAAGTCTCCAGACCAGCGAGCTTGCAGAGCTCTTGCTAAGACCTGCAGGACTCTTGCTGTAGACTTGCCAAGCAAATTTGCTACAAATTCAAAAAGTGTCAACTAGATCTTGTGCTGCAAGTGTTCAGCAAGTCTACAACCAGGAATATGTGCAGCAAGTTAACAAAAATTACAATTTCACCCTGCCACAAGTTTGTAACAAGTTATCCTTACTATATGGGAAGAAATCTGTCTGGCTGAGCCTAACAAGTTGTATCACTAAATGTCCTGAAACGCCTCACAAATCACCAGATCATCAGTCTTGACCACACGAAAAGACATGTTGACTTGCTGAAAAACTTCCCTACCAATGAACTGTCTAGCAACAAGCACGTGGAAATTATGTGATGGCAAAAATACATTACTGAGAAATGTGGAAAAGACAAATTAAAACAATTTTAAACTCTGGTACAATTTTAAAAACGACTTCAGCCTTGCATTTGAACAAAATGTATAAGTTATAAGTAGGGAAAAAAGCACAGAAAACCACACTTTTCCTACCGAAGAAAATAATACTTGTGCACATTACTTGACCCAGCAAATGTGCAAGCAAATGTACAGCAAATGTGCAGGCAAATGTACAGTAAATGTGCTTCATAAATAGAGTAAATGTCTTAACAGTTTTATAAAAGTTTTGAGTGGTAGGTTTTGCAATTTTCTTTGAAATTGTTACAGCAGATGAAATTGCAACTGTCTGACCTTTGTAGTTTACGCTTGGTGAGCATTATTCCACCTCAGTGAGAAGTTCTGTTACAAGATTCTATTAGCTGTGGCTTTAAAGCGGAACGTTATCCATAACAGCTAGGTAAAAATTAATGTTCTTAGACAAAGAACATACATTCCACATTAATAATCATGTTGACTAAAGTAGGGTGTGCTATAAATTGCTTCCGACATTGTTCCTGCTTCTGTTTGCCTGAGGCTGCTATTTTGCTGGAGTCCAAGGAAAGCAAATACCTCTTAATTAAGAACTCTACCCCTCTTCCCAATCTGACATAGGCATATATCCTAGGTAATCTTGCAGTGCTTATGCCAATGGAAAAGCTGTGTCCTCCAACATAAAACATATTCAGAATTAACAGATAAAAATACCTTAGAGTGCCTCTACAAGTGGCAATATGCACTTTGGTAATCAATGCCCTGGGTAAAAGATGATATAATGCAGAATGTGTATTATGTTCTGAATTGAAAGGAAATCATTTTTTTTTCTGTAAAAAGCAGTTGTAGTTTGTGGGCTTCGGGTTTAGTTTCTTTCTAGGGGTTCTTTTGATCTCTTTCAATATACCTTGTTAGCCATCTCATGGGAGACATGACACAACAATTATTGCTTCCAGCAATACAGGTCAATCGGAGTAGGAGAAAACAATCACATGAAAAATAATGATCTTTATGACAAATAACTAATATGTTATAGCTTACTGAATAAAGCTTTACTTTTCTTTTGACAGTAGGTCTAATCCTTCATTACATTTTATACCTTGAAAAATGTATCAAGCAAGTTAGCAACAGAAAAGGGAACATATATAGTGCAAATCTGACTACCTCTCAAGTATATAGTTACATAGTATTTGAGGTTGAATAAAGACATTAGTCCATCAAGTCCAACCTATTAGGATCTCATTCTTAGGAGTACTACTTACATAGTTACATAGTAGCAATGGATTTCCAACAGTGAGGTGGAAACTTGAAGAATTTGCTATGGCAAACAGCACGCTGTCATAGTTTTTCAAATATTCACAATGGATACATCAGGAAACTTGTAACAAATCCTACAATTAGGAAGGGCCATGATTTACAATGGCACAGTTCTACTTTGAAAAAAATAGGGCCAATATATGAAACAAGCTAAATCTGTCTGCATGACAAAACTGAAAAAAATCTATACATTTTTAATAAAAGCCCCTAACTCCCAAAACATAATTTACTTCGATTGAGAGAAAAGCCTACAGCTGCCACCACTAGGGCAGCATTTACATGCAACAGAAACACCACACAAAGTACTAGAGAAGACTAAGATGAAGAACTGTCAACAAGACGGATGTTTCAAAGAGGATTGAGTGGTGCCCTGGCTCAAAGTCAAAGTGTCAGATTCATCATCCTGCTGTGAGGAATAAGCTTTCCAGCCAACGAGGTCAAACCATTGATGCTATTAATTGGCCTGCTTCTACTTTGCAACAAATTTAGAGGCAACAGCAACTTGTGACTGCTGATGCACTGGCTTTACTATCCCTAATGGTGCCATCAATTTTATTGGGAAGCAGAAATGGCACTAGAATATTGTTTTAGTATCACTTCCACTGCTTTTATTCTTTTTATATGATAGTGTTTTTTTTGTTAATGATTTTTGGTCAGCTGCTCATCACAAATGACAGGAATAACACAGAATCAGACACACACACATTCAACAGTATATTTATTTTTTATTTATTGAATTTAGCACTTTTGAGAGAGCATGTGCCTACTTAGCTGAAAAAACCTGCTGCTGCATAACCAAAACTGGTGAAGGGCAAATTTGCCCAGGTTTGATTCAACAAAAATTCCAGAAATCTTACAAATTTTACAATCCTGAATTTAGAGGTGAATCCCACTGTAGTCTATGCAAATCTTGCTGTTGAATTTTTAGGGCTAATAGGCAAACTACTGTAAAAAAGCCATAGGAAGCTGGGTACTCCGTTGGTGGAAATAAAACAAAATACCTCACAGTAGGAATGCACTGATATATCGGCCGCTGAAACACATCGGCCAAAAATGGCACTTTTGGCTAAATGCCAAAAGTGCAATTTTTCTGCCGATATAGCGATGCATCCCTGCTTTCTTTCCTCAACCTCTGGGCGCTGCTCTGTGTCCCAGCGGGGAGGAGAGAAACTGTCACAGGCAGCCAAGCTGTGCTGGAGAGCACTGTGAGTGGCCGGCGTCTCTCCTCCCACACCGATCGGCAGAAGGGTGTGTGGGCGGAGACAGCCAGTGCTGTCATAGGAGGCTGAGCTCACCTCCCGCATCACTCGCTCAGCCTCCTGGAGGTACAAACCCTCAGTCATCAGTGACCGCTGAGTGTTTGTATATAATTGAGGACATAGTGTGGTTACTATATCCCCAATTATGAATGGAAATGGAAATCTACATCACCTCCTGTTCATTCATTGTGGATTGTGGACATGGTAACCATACTATATTCTCGTGTTATGAATGAACAGGAACACTCAGTATAGAGAATTCTTGTTCATTTATTACAGGGGCTGCAGAAAAAGAGATTGAGGACTCTGTGTTCTCAATCTCTTTTTCTATTTTAAAAGGAAAATATCAGGGGTCTGTTTAGACCCCTAATATTTCCCCAAAGCCCCTAAAAGTAAAGTAAAAAATACAAATATTTAATAAAAAAATAAATAAAAGTAAAATATAAAACATTTAAAAGTTCATAAAAAATAAAATAAAAGGAGAGGCTGTAGATGATACATTGTGTAAAATTAGCCAGCAGCAGGATAATTTTATTTGACCTAACTGTATATCTAACTTTTAATGTATCTATGGGGATAGGGATTCTGGAAATGTGAGAGATATAATGTGAAGTGGTTTCGGTGGATGCTGTTCTTGCAATGAGCTTAGTAATTGAGGTAAAGCTGTGTTCACTGAAACAATCCAGTCATGTTGTAGCAAAACCCCTGCTTATTTAATTTCCCTACACATCAGTGTTTATATAGAGTAATCACAGGTTCACCTTATTTACCAACATCAACTCTGCAAAGTGAAAAGGCCTCTACTTCTTTAATAAATCAATCCCAATAAAGTTCACTGCAAGGCTAAAACAACTAAAGCAATATGTTTTCTATAACTATGACCTTAAATTCGAAAGATATACATGTGTAATAGAAAGTTTTCAGTTCAAGCTAAGAATTAAGAAAAAACACAAAAGGATGTTTGTCGACCAAAAAAAAACCTAGCATCCTAATTATACTTGCAGTCAAATGTATTTTTCTATTTAAACTGGCAGCATACATAGCCAATTGAGTACCTGATTCACTGATACACTGAACCTTTCTATATAACCAAAACTGACAGAGAGTTATCAGTCACTGCAAACTGAAAAATAAACATATGGAATAAAACGATTAGCTCTTGTATTAAAGCTGTTTTCACAAATGATGGGGGTTACATTTAGGGCACCGGGTAAAATTGGTCCCCATGCACTATGATTATGACTGTAACTGATGAAAGCATTGCACAGCACTCAGAAATGGTCATCACTGTGTTCCTGCTATGGTCTTATGTGAGTTGTGTCTGATGACACAATTCATTCTGATGGCTGTGGAAAAGTGTAGAAAATCACAGGGGTGGATGGAAAGGAATGTATGACACTATGAATGAGCCTGCCAAAAGCCCTGAAAGTATTGATGCTGCAAACTGGCAAAAGGTCTGCAGATATGCACATTATGAGAATCACCAGAGTCTGAGTCAAATCCTAATTTGTTTTCCCTGATAATAATTATAATTTTCAGCAGATGTGAAGTAGAATCAAGAAATACATTGAATACAAAAATACATTTACTTCAGTAATTCTTTTTTCTGTCGGTGGGCTTCCTAGAGGTGCACTGTAAGGTAGAAGTGTCTCTTCATGACTCACAGTGACTTTAAAGAAAGAAAGAAGAGGCATGATACTCATCTGTATTGCCATTAGATCCTCATTCACTTGAAAAGCTACATCGACTGTTGGTAGGAGGAACCATAGCATGCAGCAGAGGGCCAAGCATCCAACTTTCCCTGAAGTGTGACCGATGATGAAGATTCTGAAGAGAGGTATGACAATGTATTATATATTTTCATTACAGGATTTATTTTTTGGGACTTTAAAGTGACCCTATCGCTAATCTTAACTTCTTCAGGCTTGTCAACAAAAAAAAAAGTGTATATACTTGCCTCTCCTCCCCCAAAACTCAGATGATAGAAATAGTCTGCTGAAGTCTGCTGGGAAACTGACTCTTTTCTAGGAGTGTCGAATTCCTTGGTCCTCCATGGGCCTCATGAGCTTCTCCTGCTGGCCCTCACGTTACTATTGTTTTCCTGTAATAAAGTGGAGGTCCCCAAGAGGAACCATGGAAAGCTGCAGGGGGCCCAGGAGATCAACAATCACAGTGTCAGTTTCCCTGCAGACTTTGGGGACAATTTCTCATGAATGGAGCGGTGTTCATCAGCATTGCTGGCAGGAAAGGTAAGTATTTATAATCTTCTCTTACAGGTATGACTTGCCTAGATATGTTTAGTATAGCGACAGGGTTGCATTAAGTAAAATATTTTGGGATCAGGTTTGCATAACATTCAGCTAACAGCAGTGTTTATCTTCTTTTATTCAATATCCTTGGATAATTGGATGCATTTTATAGATGCCACACCTGTTCCCTTATGTCTTATGTGCTGCATTTACACAAGTTCTGTTTTCTCTGAACAATTCATTATCATATAGATAGAGAAGCTTTTATGAAATGAACATCACACTTAGCCATCTCATTATGTGGAGTATATGTGCCTACATATGCAAACATTGTTTAGCTTGAATCATTTTAATTTTCAAAAAGGCTGTCTGATGGATGTGGCACATATCATGAAGCATGTAAGAGGCACTCAAATATGAAACTGCCTCAAAAAAAACTCTGCTCTGTCTGTGGAAATATGTAAATTCCACACAAAATGTTATAATTTTTCATGCATATATATGAATTGTAGATTATAAACTCAACATCAGTTTGCCAAGAATGTCTATAAAGACGGGAATAGAATTGTTCTAGCATTTTAACCATGTTGTGTTTGATTAAACACACTTGGACCGATGGACTTGAACTGGAGAAAAGGGCACACAAGGGATGCTGTTGCCACCAAACAATCAAATTTCTTGCTTAACTTTTCTGCAAAATGAAAGGTGAATTCTAATTGGCTTTCATTAACTCTATATTCAAGATCCTTTATGAGGTTTTTTTAAGCGAGGATTATCTGTATGATCAAATTTTAAAAAGCCAAGCTGATTGTAATTTTTCACAATCAGCTGAAGTAATAGTTTTTGTGTATTTGAATTGAAATGCCAAGACAACAGAAAGAAACCTATATTAACAGTTATCTGAGTTCCAGAGGGGCCAAATTGTTTTTCTGTCTGAGGCCTACTTGCTGCATTGCAAAAGTGCTGGAGAGGTGAAAGGAATGTATCATTACACACTCAACGAATGTGCAAACTAGGGCACACAATAGTCACAAGCATGGAAGATAACTAGACATTCATTAACAAAGCACAAGTGAGGTCTATGGCCAAAGTAGAAATCACTCATACAACAATTAATAACTGTTTACTTGAAGCAAGGGTTTAATCTCATGTCCCATCCCATCCATATCTGATAAAATACAACTACAGGAAATCCTTGTATAGCACATGGCTGAACGAAACAATGGAGTGGCACAGACTTGTGTTCAGTAATTACTTCTGGTTCTCTCTAGATCTAAACTAAAGAAAACCTGCGTTGAGAGAGGCAGAAGAAAGGCCTGCTGTAGGTGACTGATTTTAAGGTTTTCAGGCCTGGCTCCTTCAACAAAAGTCAATTGAGTAATCAACTTTTGTGGAGCTCGCAGTGCCACCCATGGTTAGAGTTTCAGCCGATTCCTGTGTATAATTGTTTTTTTTTTTGGGGGGGGGGGGGGGGGGATTCGTGTGTCGAT
>NW_017306598.1:1143945-1147411 GCF_000935625.1 Nanorana parkeri | reverse complement strand
GGGGGGGGGGGGGGGGCATTAGGTATGAGATACGGGCACAATTGATTGTAATTTGTGATACCATGAAGGATAGGCAGTAGTTTAATGTAGTCATTAATCACATTG
The DNA here is from genome assembly GCF_000935625.1 of Nanorana parkeri. Lineage (NCBI taxonomy): Eukaryota > Metazoa > Chordata > Amphibia > Anura > Dicroglossidae > Nanorana > Nanorana parkeri. The sequence goes on along the minus strand of NW_017306598.1, from coordinate 1,147,306 downwards.
TCATACCATTAATTTGCAAAACTATAACTAATGTTCAAAGTCTGAGAGAAGCACTAAAAAGGACACAGGAAGTAGACTTCCCTGCCAGGGATTCTAGTTTGTCCACATTGAAATATATTGGTGAAGCTGTTTTATCAGTAAAAAAATGCAAAATATTGAATAGAAGTTCTAAGTGATACATTTCACAATAATTATGAAACATATTTTGTTAATATTAAGCGGAATAGGTGAAGGTGCAGGCAACATTGTTGTCACCTGCAGCAATCCTTATCCAATAAATTTTACAGTATTGTTTTGCAACCAGCTTTTATGATATATTAGTCACAAACTCTCAGTCTAGATTTCAGTACAGTTCTGCTGTAGTGGTAGCTCCACAATAAAATGGTGCTGAATCTGCCAATTCCAAAGCCACAGCAAAAACATTTGCACTGGAGGTATAATATTCCACATCAACAACTCTTCTTTCCCCTCTAGAGGCTGATAAACATATATTTCTATGTGTCTTGTGTATTATGCGGTTTGCAGCGCAAATCCCCTCCCAGCGCCATGTGACTGCATCATGGTACCAATTTAAAACCTCTGCAGCGATCCCTCCTCCTAACCTCTATCTTTGTAATAGGAAACAAGCCAGCAATGCCATGTGACTTGATCTTAAAAGACAATTTTAAAGTACTTTCAAAATGTACTTTTTTAAGTGAAGGTTTTTAATCCAAGTACCAGTGTTCTCTACTGTAACAATGCATTTATTCTGGTTTAATATATCAGTTTATTTGTTTAAGTCAATATAACTGAAAGGTTTACTTAAACTGTTACAACTCAAGAAATGTACATAGAGTCCTAAATTACATGTTTTGTTTAAATAATGTGGATTCAATACTTGGGCAGAGCTCATTATCTGTTTCTAAGACAGGTCTAGGCTCCCAATGGACCAGATACATCAGATATATAAGAAGGTTAGGTCGTATCATCTATCATTTTACTGCACTTGACTTCTTCTAATGTGAAGTTTTGTGTAATAATACTTCAGAACATACCATCTCCATGTACTCCCCCATTACGGAACTTACTGGCTCTAGAGTAGTGATTCTTCTCTACACATTGGAAATGTCAAGAATATGGACTTGATTTACTAAACGCAAATAGGCTGTTCAATTTGCAAGTGGATTTTGCCTTAGCTTAGTGAATGAGGTGTAACTCTGCGGACTTCCATCATCCAAGCGTGTCTAACCACTTCACGCTGGCTCACGTAAATACACGTCACCCGCTTGAAGTGGTTATACCAAGAACATGGCTGTTGCTGCAGCCGTGTTCTTGCTACCGTTTTAAACAGCAGGCGATTGCTGTTTCTATTCAAGTGATCCAGCATCTGTTCAGGCACTGGATCGCTTGTACGGTGTGGCACTGTGTGCCTCCCCCCCCCTCCGCCGGTGCCACTGCCGGCTTCCCAGGGTCTCGTGCCGACCCAGGACCAGCACGGAAGGTCTCCGCTGATGGATCGGAGGGAGATCAGCAGGCTTCTAGCTGCTGATCTCTCCTCCGATCACTGGACCCGGAAGCGATGTATATTACATCACTTCTGGTATCATTGTGCACATTTTCTGGCTCCTAGAGCCAGAAGAAGCTAGTGAGGCAGATCTCTGCTTCATCAGCTTCTTTGGGGTCCCTTGTTGACATTAGGGGACCGCTGATGTCTTCATAAAGAGGATCTGCCACATCCCATTTGCTGTTATATAGTTGTGTAAAAAAATGTAAAAATTAAAGTAACAAAGAAATGCAAATTATTTTTTTAAGCCCACCCCATGTGCATGCACATATAACACAAATACGCGTCGGATGCACCTACGTGCAAAAACAAAAATCGTGCCACACATGTTACATAGCGCCGCGCACGTCTGAGTGAGAGCAATAATTTTAGGGCCATCAATCACTGTTAACACTAAACTGATGAGCAGTAAAAGCGTTTAAATTAGGGATGCACCGATACCGGTATTTTAGTACCGAGTACCGATAATTTTTTTCGGTACTCGCCGATACCAATTACAGAGTAACGGAGTCCCATTCAGGAAGCCAGGTGGCGTGTAATGACTCGCCACCTGGCTTCCTGATTAGCCAGGAAGCCGGGCAGCGTGTAAAGACTCACCACCCTGCTTCCCGATTAACAAGAAAGTCCCCTCTTACCTTAGTATGTGCAGCCTGTCACCCCCGGGGCCTCTCCAGCGAGAACTCGGTCTTCCTCCGTTACCCAGCCGGAGCCGTCTGGCCGGCCAATCAGGAAGCTGGATGCCGTCTAATGACGCAACACCCTGCTTTCTGATTGGCCGGGAGGCCGGCTCTATGCTCTTGGGATGCACCGATACTGATACTAGTATCGATATCGTTGCCGATTCCGAGTATTTGGGCGAGTACTCGTACTTGCCCAAATGCTCCGATGCCTAGCACAAGTACTTCCGGTATCAGGAAGCCGGGCAGCATGTCATTACACGCTGCCCGGTTTCCCGATTGGCCGGGAAGCGGCTCCATGTTGGAAGCTGGCCTCATGCTCCCTTGTCATGAGATGACCTATAGGTAATTTGGGGTATTGTAGTTTTTTGCGGTTTCACGGACGCACACAATTTTAAGGCTTGACATGTTTGGTATCTATTTACTCACTGTGACCCCGTCTTTGATATTTTACAAACAAATTGTGTATTATATTCTTTTTCTGTGCATTACATTTAATTTTAGTGTCATTTTATCCTAAAAATACTTGTTTGATAAATATTTGCGCAAATACTGTGCACCATACAAAATTGCAGCTAGCATCTATTTATTCTTTTTATTCTACAGGGCCTTTGCTTTCAGAAAGCTGTTTTCTCTAAAGCTGTTTTCTAGCCAAACATTCAGAGTTTATCATGCGTGTGCAAATGTAAGAAATTGCTCCGGTCAGTAAGTGGTTAAGCAAAAATATGACTAATATATTATTACTATAATACTATTTTTATTTTATTTTCCTGGCACATGATTGGGTGTTCTTTGTAAAGTGTATTTTCACCATATTCAATAAGTTAAGGGAAAATTCCCCTGCAAAGTCCACGCCTTTTATAAAGTAAATCCCAATATGCAAATAGTTTATAAATCAGTATACTATATACCAGGGGGCAAGGGTTAGGCTCCATTCACACCTATGCGACAGCATTTTTGTGCACATTTTTGCATTTTTTTACACTCATCCCCATAATTCAAGTTGATCTGTGACACTGAAGCTGTCCCAGGTCGGCTCTATTGCTCGGGAAGTCAGCAAACACAACCTGGCGATCACTGACTTCCCGATCCTCTCCCTGCAGGGAGCGGTGACTGTCGGTCACCGCTCCCCGCAGGGATT
>NW_017306598.1:1101119-1142719 GCF_000935625.1 Nanorana parkeri | reverse complement strand
TACGGGCACAATTGATTGTAATTTGTGATACCATGAAGGATAGGCAGTAGTTTAATGTAGTCATTAATCACATTGTCATACCATTAATTTGCAAAACTATAACTAATGTTCAAAGTCTGAGAGAAGCACTAAAAAGGACACAGGAAGTAGACTTCCCTGCCAGGGATTCTAGTTTGTCCACATTGAAATATATTGGTGAAGCTGTTTTATCAGTAAAAAAATGCAAAATATTGAATAGAAGTTCTAAGTGATACATTTCACAATAATTATGAAACATATTTTGTTAATATTAAGCGGAATAGGTGAAGGTGCAGGCAACATTGTTGTCACCTGCAGCAATCCTTATCCAATAAATTTTACAGTATTGTTTTGCAACCAGCTTTTATGATATATTAGTCACAAACTCTCAGTCTAGATTTCAGTACAGTTCTGCTGTAGTGGTAGCTCCACAATAAAATGGTGCTGAATCTGCCAATTCCAAAGCCACAGCAAAAACATTTGCACTGGAGGTATAATATTCCACATCAACAACTCTTCTTTCCCCTCTAGAGGCTGATAAACATATATTTCTATGTGTCTTGTGTATTATGCGGTTTGCAGCGCAAATCCCCTCCCAGCGCCATGTGACTGCATCATGGTACCAATTTAAAACCTCTGCAGCGATCCCTCCTCCTAACCTCTATCTTTGTAATAGGAAACAAGCCAGCAATGCCATGTGACTTGATCTTAAAAGACAATTTTAAAGTACTTTCAAAATGTACTTTTTTAAGTGAAGGTTTTTAATCCAAGTACCAGTGTTCTCTACTGTAACAATGCATTTATTCTGGTTTAATATATCAGTTTATTTGTTTAAGTCAATATAACTGAAAGGTTTACTTAAACTGTTACAACTCAAGAAATGTACATAGAGTCCTAAATTACATGTTTTGTTTAAATAATGTGGATTCAATACTTGGGCAGAGCTCATTATCTGTTTCTAAGACAGGTCTAGGCTCCCAATGGACCAGATACATCAGATATATAAGAAGGTTAGGTCGTATCATCTATCATTTTACTGCACTTGACTTCTTCTAATGTGAAGTTTTGTGTAATAATACTTCAGAACATACCATCTCCATGTACTCCCCCATTACGGAACTTACTGGCTCTAGAGTAGTGATTCTTCTCTACACATTGGAAATGTCAAGAATATGGACTTGATTTACTAAACGCAAATAGGCTGTTCAATTTGCAAGTGGATTTTGCCTTAGCTTAGTGAATGAGGTGTAACTCTGCGGACTTCCATCATCCAAGCGTGTCTAACCACTTCACGCTGGCTCACGTAAATACACGTCACCCGCTTGAAGTGGTTATACCAAGAACATGGCTGTTGCTGCAGCCGTGTTCTTGCTACCGTTTTAAACAGCAGGCGATTGCTGTTTCTATTCAAGTGATCCAGCATCTGTTCAGGCACTGGATCGCTTGTACGGTGTGGCACTGTGTGCCCCCCCCCCCCTCCGCCGGTGCCACTGCCGGCTTCCCAGGGTCTCGTGCCGACCCAGGACCAGCACGGAAGGTCTCCGCTGATGGATCGGAGGGAGATCAGCAGGCTTCTAGCTGCTGATCTCTCCTCCGATCACTGGACCCGGAAGCGATGTATATTACATCACTTCTGGTATCATTGTGCACATTTTCTGGCTCCTAGAGCCAGAAGAAGCTAGTGAGGCAGATCTCTGCTTCATCAGCTTCTTTGGGGTCCCTTGTTGACATTAGGGGACCGCTGATGTCTTCATAAAGAGGATCTGCCACATCCCATTTGCTGTTATATAGTTGTGTAAAAAAATGTAAAAATTAAAGTAACAAAGAAATGCAAATTATTTTTTTAAGCCCACCCCATGTGCATGCACATATAACACAAATACGCGTCGGATGCACCTACGTGCAAAAACAAAAATCGTGCCACACATGTTACATAGCGCCGCGCACGTCTGAGTGAGAGCAATAATTTTAGGGCCATCAATCACTGTTAACACTAAACTGATGAGCAGTAAAAGCGTTTAAATTAGGGATGCACCGATACCGGTATTTTAGTACCGAGTACCGATAATTTTTTTCGGTACTCGCCGATACCAATTACAGAGTAACGGAGTCCCATTCAGGAAGCCAGGTGGCGTGTAATGACTCGCCACCTGGCTTCCTGATTAGCCAGGAAGCCGGGCAGCGTGTAAAGACTCACCACCCTGCTTCCCGATTAACAAGAAAGTCCCCTCTTACCTTAGTATGTGCAGCCTGTCACCCCCGGGGCCTCTCCAGCGAGAACTCGGTCTTCCTCCGTTACCCAGCCGGAGCCGTCTGGCCGGCCAATCAGGAAGCTGGATGCCGTCTAATGACGCAACACCCTGCTTTCTGATTGGCCGGGAGGCCGGCTCTATGCTCTTGGGATGCACCGATACTGATACTAGTATCGATATCGTTGCCGATTCCGAGTATTTGGGCGAGTACTCGTACTTGCCCAAATGCTCCGATGCCTAGCACAAGTACTTCCGGTATCAGGAAGCCGGGCAGCATGTCATTACACGCTGCCCGGTTTCCCGATTGGCCGGGAAGCGGCTCCATGTTGGAAGCTGGCCTCATGCTCCCTTGTCATGAGATGACCTATAGGTAATTTGGGGTATTGTAGTTTTTTGCGGTTTCACGGACGCACACAATTTTAAGGCTTGACATGTTTGGTATCTATTTACTCACTGTGACCCCGTCTTTGATATTTTACAAACAAATTGTGTATTATATTCTTTTTCTGTGCATTACATTTAATTTTAGTGTCATTTTATCCTAAAAATACTTGTTTGATAAATATTTGCGCAAATACTGTGCACCATACAAAATTGCAGCTAGCATCTATTTATTCTTTTTATTCTACAGGGCCTTTGCTTTCAGAAAGCTGTTTTCTCTAAAGCTGTTTTCTAGCCAAACATTCAGAGTTTATCATGCGTGTGCAAATGTAAGAAATTGCTCCGGTCAGTAAGTGGTTAAGCAAAAATATGACTAATATATTATTACTATAATACTATTTTTATTTTATTTTCCTGGCACATGATTGGGTGTTCTTTGTAAAGTGTATTTTCACCATATTCAATAAGTTAAGGGAAAATTCCCCTGCAAAGTCCACGCCTTTTATAAAGTAAATCCCAATATGCAAATAGTTTATAAATCAGTATACTATATACCAGGGGGCAAGGGTTAGGCTCCATTCACACCTATGCGACAGCATTTTTGTGCACATTTTTGCATTTTTTTACACTCATCCCCATAATTCAAGTTGATCTGTGACACTGAAGCTGTCCCAGGTCGGCTCTATTGCTCGGGAAGTCAGCAAACACAACCTGGCGATCACTGACTTCCCGATCCTCTCCCTGCAGGGATTCCCCCCTCCTCTCTCTGTTTCTACAGCGCTGACTGAGGGAACCGACGGGTGAGTGGACGGGCACAGCTGGCTCTGCCACTAGAGAAGCAGAGCCAGCTATTAATCAGCCAGTGGGGTGGATCTCGACAGTATTGTTGGGATCCGTTCCGGCTGTGGCACGGCTCTGTGCTCTCAGCATATAGTGGGCAGCAAAAACCCGCTATATACTTAGTTTTGGGTTACCGGGGGACATTAGTATATGTCCTCGCATGACCCTAAAAAGAAATTTGGCCAAAAAAGGTTAGGCAGTAGTTTTCTTTTAAATATATTTTTTATAATAAGTACATATATGCTAAGTAATGTGTCAGTGTAATTTTTCTATGTATTTATTACCTCTAACAGAGGACACAGTACTCCCCCCGGCAATGCTTTTATCTGCTTTTCTCTCCAGATGGATGGCAACATCATTGTTCAGCCATCATCCAGGGTCACCATCTACTTCCAAGAGATACCAGTTCAAAGATGACATAATCCTGAAATTCTGGTGCATGTGCAGTTCTTGGCTTTGTTCACAAATGCCTGATACAGGTCAGCCCCTGCTACATTCTCTCATCTTATGACTCACTACTAAGTTACAATGTTGCAGTCTGATCATTGGGGGAGAGATGACTTTAGAAATGCTTCCTCCTGCCTGCATCAGACTGATGACATCATCCATTTTATGAACATTTATATTTATAATATGATAGATGGTATATCTGTGTAGAATAAATGTTTTTTCATACTAGAAGGGGGGTAAACATGCCTTGTAATCCCATAGATGAAACATATTTTGTTCAAACCAACATAAAGGTATGATCATTAATCAGACCAACAGAACTGTGGTTGTCTTTGAGTGCAGCAGACTTTTTAGTACCATCTGTAAATCAGGAAACAATAGCTATCAGCTGGGAATATAACATCTGGCCAATAGACGTTTTTCTTAAGAATGATCAGCTCGGGTATCTGCTATATTCTGAAGGTGTCTGTACTCAAAAAACATTTAAGAAGTCGGGAAAAAAATGTCTTACAATTAGAAAGGGGATGATTTATAAACTGTAATTCAAGTAGATCCCATCGCACTCCTGACCGGGTATAACACAAGATAATGGGTGGGTGCTGAGATGACAGCAGATGCCTCTGCAGATCAGTATCATGTGGTAGAAAAGTCACTCAAAGTTTGTTTGCCTGAAGAAGAGACCTATACGGTTCCAAAACGTCGCTATACAATGCGACAATTCTTTTTTTCAATAAAGAACATTGACTGGAATTCTTATTGGAGAGCGAGTGACTTTTCTACCACGTGATACTGATTTATAAACTATTTGCATAGTAAATAGCTATGTTAATGAGAGAGCTGAGGAGCACAGGCATTTCCTATGCTCCTTGGCTCCATCTAGTGGTTATAATGCATTGTGACTCTTGTTCACATAGCTGCTCACTATGCAAATGGTTTATAAATCACCCTCATAGAGTTATTGACAGAAAAAACATTTAAATATTCACAGAAATTGATCGGTTAAGGGACATATTTTTGAAGACACAGGGCAATAACTTTACAGCTACAATTCTATGTATAACCTGAAAATCTCCCCAAATAGGCATTTTAGCAAATTGCTATTCTGGCCTATTTCAGATAGTATTTGCATAAACTGATGTATTTGTTTCATTCAATGACAAAATGCGAGACATTTCATTTAACAATGCTCTCTAGTGCCTGCAAGATTTAGAGGATTATATAAGATTAACTTGCTTGTCCTAATGAAAACGTGTCTCCATGTGGCTGAGAAAAAAAAAAAAAGAAGTAGTTTTGGTTAGTGTTGTGTACATCATGTATTGCCCTATCACCTTGCTATGGATCCTCTCTGCCATAATATCATTAGACTTGTTCACTGCTGAGCTTGGCCACCTTTATGATTATGTCAGAAGTTGCAGCAGTCTAAATGCTGCCAGTCTTATATTAACATGTATGGAATGATGCATGTTACCAGTACATGATCTACCAGGAAAAGCCGGTCTACTAGTTGTTTACATACTGCTACTCCAGTTTCTATGAAGCGTGCTCTTGTTGAGTGCCTCTTTACTGTCAATTCCTATCTAGACAGACTTCACTTACATATATAAATAGAGCAGACTGTAGTGTGTTTAAGAGCGCTACTCCTGTATAAGTTCAATTAGACAGTCATGAAATGTAACAATGTTGTATCACACTGGGGATTAACAAAATACAAAGTGACTCACTTTTAGATGTCCTAGGGAGCTTTGAGAATGGTCCGGTGGAGACACTAAGACAAATCTGGACAAGTGAAGCCCAGTAGTGTGGTCGGCAGAGGACATAGGTGCAGATGTCTGTCGCAAAGAAACTCAGCTGGCCAGGCTGAGCCGTTGCGGCCGCAGACACTGTGAAGTCAGTGCTGTGTGATAGTACTAATCTGGTACCGTCTGTCTATCAGAGGTCTCAGGGGATGGAACGACAAAGACGTGGGGAACAGGCTTCGGCTGAGACAATGATCGGGGTGTAATGTAGTGGTAGAGGGTGTCAGAGGGGAGGACAGAAGCGCTACGCGTTTCGAGGCTATGCCTCTTTGTCAAGCTCTAGTGAAAAGTGGACGGAACAGATTAGCAGGAAAGCCGCGATTTATAAAACTGACAGCTGGGCGGGGCTAGCACTCGTGGCCTTATGCTGATAGGAGTATGAGAGTAGAGGGGCGGAGTGGGCATAGCGGACCGCCCATATTAGTCTCGAGTGGCATCTTGTTTTGAGCCAGCGGGTCATATCTTGCAATAACCGAAGAGTAAAAATTTACGAATTTAAAACGGATTTAAAAATTAAGCATGCCCAGCAAATTTTATTCAAGCTTACTTCGTTCATATATGAAAAATGACACTAATATCAGCCTTTTTTTACTCTTTTTCACCTAAGTTCTATTTATTCTTTTTGCTTGTTTTTTATACACAGTCTACTGATAGAATTGACATTAATATTACGGGTCCCACTTGTTTTTAATCTATTGAATAAAATTAGATCTTAATCTTTTTAATCTCTTGAATAAAATTTGCTGGGCATGCTTAATTTTTAAATCTGTTTAAATTCGTTCATTTTTACTCTTCGGTTATTGCAAGATATGACCTGCTGGCTCAAAACAAGATGCCACTCGAGACTAATATGGGCGGTCCGCTATGCCCACTCCGCCCCTCCACTCTCATACTCCTATCAGCATAAGGCCACGAGTGCTAGCCCCGCCCAGCTGTCAGTTTTATAAATCGCGGCTTTCCCGCTAATCTGTTCCGTCCACTTTTCACTAGAGCTTGACAAAGAGGCATAGCCTCGAAACGCGTAGCGCTTCTGTCCTCCCTTCTGACACCCTCTACCACTACATTACACCCCGATCATTGTCTCAGCCGAAGCCTGTTCCCCACGACTTTGTCGTTCCATCCCCTGAGACCTCTGATAGACAGACGGTACCAGATTAGTACTATCACACAGCACTGACTTCACAGTGTCTGCGGCCGCAACGGCTCAGCCTGGCCAGCTGAGTTTCTTTGCGACAGACATCTGCACCTATGTCCTCTGCCGACCACACTACTGGGCTTCACTTGTCCAGATTTGTCTTAGTGTCTCCACCGGACCATTCTCAAAGCTCCCTAGGACATCTAAAAGTGAGTCACTTTGTATTTTGTTAATCCCCAGTGTGATACAACATTGTTACATTTCATGACTGTCTAATTGAACTTATACAGGAGTAGCGCTCTTAAACACACTACAGTCTGCTATTGCCAACACAGAGCTCCTCTCCCTGCCTCTAAGAGCTGCACACTGTTTTCTATAGCCCTGTTGGAAGCCCAATTTGTACCTTTGGTAGTGCGCTTGTTCCTTTTTTGTCTGTGCTTTTTGATATATAAATAGAGAATGATTAAGTAAAGTCTAATTTTTTACTGAATATTTATTGTTTTTAATTTGTTCCCTAGGAGGTTTCAAAATAATAAAACAGGTCTCAGTGCTACAGGACTGGCCTCCACAGTAATCCCTTTCTCCCACTAGATGTCCCCAGTCTTTAAAACTGAATGATGCCCAATGTAATTCTACCATGAAGACATCCTGTGAGTGCAGCGATTAATGGACCTGCACCCTAAGGAGTGTCACCATAGCTCTCTTGTACTCCCAGTGAAATGATGCAGAGAGCGGATCTGTTATTATTACATCATTACTGCTCTCTGCATCATTTAGGACTGCCCATCATTGGGAGAAGACCTGAGAAGTGGAGTCTGCTCATTAGGTGTCCAGCCTGGAGACATCTGGAAAAGGTGAGTATAAAAAATATAAGCACAAAATGCTTCCATGGAGGGAAGAGTAATTGGCATGTGGGGCCTTAGAGTTGGGCTTCAACACAGCTTTAACAGGTGCAGCTGCAGGAGGACCGGACCTGCTAGACTTCAGCACCCAAGGAAGTGTAGGGTTCCTTTTCAATCTGTTGAATAAGCAGAGCCAATGGCTTTGTGTGCACAGATTTCTGCAGCTATTTGAGCCAGTATAGGTGGCCACTGTAGATAATAAGGAAATTAACTCAGTGGACATTGTAAGCTGTGTGGCAATGTTGCTCTAAGGTCTCCTTTCTCACACTGATTAACTGATAGACAACACTTGAAAACAGTTCAGAGTTCTTGCCATGTTGGATACTCACCATATACCGTAATAAAAACGCAATAATTGAGGCCAAACTTCAGCAATTCTTTTTTATACAGTTGAATTGGTTAAAACCTGTGTCATGTTTTTCTTGTTTCTGTCCATATTGTGGAGACAGGATTCTGGACAGGCCGTGATGGGAAATCTCTCCAACAGGTACACAAAGAAAAACCCATTATTAACTGAGTGGGGGGTGGGTTAGAACTTCTGACAATGTTTTTATTGATGCCTGTACATTCCTGTCCTGATGATGACTACTTCCCCCATATTTCACACAAGAGTCACAAGGCAAGGAAGTGAGGAAAAATCTTCCTAATAGAGTCACAGACAGAAGTAAACAATTGTTATTTTTCCCACTTGATCCAAATGTACAAAATAATTCTATAGACCGAGCACTGTCTCTCTGCTCTTCCTGGTGAGACAGACTGAATATACTGGATCTGATAAATATACTCTAAGAAGTTGGTAGGCATCTATGACAGGGCTTCCACTAAAAGTAATTACTTTAGTGCTATAAATGACTAAACAGCCATCCACTGGGCATAAACAGTCACCATGTAACTTATTTAACATTAGGAACAATTGACATTCATCCAGTTTTACAGCTGACTTACAATCAAGACAGTGAGATGATGTTCTAGGCTACTTGCAAATACAATATACAAATACAATATCCTTTCAAGAGAAAAAAGAATCACAGTTAACTGTCCTGCTAGACTTGATACGCTTGAATGCTCAGATCTACTTTTCTTTGTTTTCACTACAGCCATGGTCAGAGTAGCTTAACTTTTCAGATGTCTCTGTATTTCACAATAGAGTGACACCCATTAAATGAAAAAATACAGATTAATGACCAAGGAAACATGTGGGTCCCGAGGTTACACAGGTTGAGAACCACTGGTTTAAAGTCATAAGTCATAAAATGTTTCCTACTTTTGCATAGAGTGTAAAAGGTTTAGTCCCCTGCTGATTTTTATTGCTCTCTGTGTCTCCGCTGGGTAGATTGCCCTTTCTATTTGTCCTGATGACCATTGCCATGAAAACTGAAAGTGAGGGAAATTCAAACTTTTTGAGTTATCACCAGGGTAGTAAGGGAGGAAAATTGTTTCCCCCTGGGATACAGCATTACATTCTTTTAATGTTAGTTAGTAATATAGCAACTATAACAAAGCTGTTTTGTAGGTTAAAAGGCCTTTATGTACCCATCCATCCATATTAATTAATTAATAATACCTGCCTATAAACATTCCATTTGTGACAACTGTTCTGCCCGACAGCTATGTAAGAGGAATTCCCTCACCGTGGAGAGTTTTTCTCTCATTTCTGGTCAATCTACAGGGCAGAAAGTGAAGGAGACTCTTTTGAGTTGGACACAGATGGAATTAAAAACATGACAGTGATATACAGTACATATATTATATATTCATTTTTATTTTTTTCAATTAATTTATTGATTATTTTTAATGTATCAAAGTTATTTAGTTTAAGCCTTATAATAGTATTCTAATATTCTAGCTGCAGTGTCAGGAGGCCTTTTTACTGCTCAAAACTTTAACAGTATAGGGTGCTCACTATGCTATAATTTCCTTCTGTCTAAATAGTAACACATTTATCAAATTCCATTTAGGCTTTTACATTTCTACTTAAAACTCTAAGTAGACTGTGATAAATAATCAGTGCTGTGTCTGCTTATATACATTTGCTGACAGCCATTTGTCTGTACATATCCCTTGCTGAGGAACAACAGGTCTGCAAGATGTGCCTACTGAGCAAACCTTGTTTGACAGATTTAGTCCAGAAACAGGTCATTTATCATCAAAGAAACCAACAAACTGCAAGCGCTTCCTTGCAGTTTTGCTCTTGTTAAACTGAACACGCTCTGCAGCACTTATTAATGGCTCAGGATATTGGCAGGCAGAAAAATATTGAATCTAGCTTTACCAGGACACAGATTGTAAACAGTACACTTGACATTAGTACAGGTAAGCCTTACTCTCACCTTGAATAGTATGGAACATTGGCAGTATGAAACCTTTAGCTGGCAAGGCATAACAAGGTTTTGCTAACCTAATACTGTTGTCTACTAACTGCAAATGGATAAGCTGGCATGTATTTTCCTATGGGGAGTAATAAGGAACTTATCCAACATGCAATGAATAGTTCACGTGATCTCTCAAGAGTCTCCTCATTTGGAAGCAATCAGATCAGGTTGTGTATGGCCAGTCTAAAACACATGCAGTTTTTTCAACTTAATATAAGTACCGAGCAACAGGATACATGGTTTATCTGCTTGCATGGAAAGCTAAATTATGCAAAATACAATATATTCTATACTGAGAACAATGTTTTCTATTGCCATGGGAATGCTTTTTAGGACAGGTAGCTAACTGAACACACAGACCAAGCCTGGACATCACTGAACATGTTCTGCTATTATTCTGTTTGTTCCATACTTCAATATTGATTTAAAATGCATGATTAATATAAAGGTAATAGAAAGAGAATAAAAGAAATGTGTACCCTGTAGTATAATTAAACAATATCAAGGCACCTTTATATTTTATGTTTTAAAAATGCAATACTTATTTGGTACTCATAAAATGTAGATTTTTAAACTGATCAGAAATGAATCCCAGGGATGGAAATGAAAGAAAGATAATCTTAATAAATGTATAAGAACCTATAGTACAGAAAAGTAAAAAAATATTTAAAAGATCTTGTACAGAACATAAAATTAGAGATACTGGGGTTGACTTACTAAAGGCAAATATGCTGTTCATTTTGCAAAGTAAATTTCACTGTGCAATGGAATTTCCCATCATCTAATCACTTGCAAGCAAAAATACAGTTTTATATATTTTTTTGCATGTGATTGATTATTCTTTGCCCAGTGAATTTTTACCATATCTACCACCAAGCAAAAGGAAAATTCCCTTGCAAAGTGAGCAGCCTATTTGTCTGTAGTAAATCAATGCCCCAAAGGTATACCTAGTTGAAAGAGAAATTAGAAGATGTTTAAGTTCATTTTTATTTTTTTTTGTTTTCACAAGCTCATAAACTTGTAATTTATGTATTTTAACACTAAGCATTTAATATAGGGTTCTTCCATCATGTGGTACTTGCATACTGGACTATTTAATAAGAAAGCCTAGCAGTTTTGGCTCACTTTCTAACTGTCTCTGTCTAACTGAAACATTAAACTGATCCATCGGTTTCACTGGTCATACAACCAGCTTTCTCAGTTCAGAATTGAGAAAGCTGGCTGGATGACCAGTGAAACGTCTTCAAGAAAAATACAGCAAGTCCAGATGCCTTGACTTATTTTTTACAGATATACCATGACCTGGATGAATGAGAACCTTCACAGACATATTAAACTGATCCGTTTCACCAGAGAGTAGGAGGGAGTGTGTCTCTTCTCTGATTCGCTGTGTGAATATATGGAATAGAATATACAATTATAGCTTATTTACATCAAAGTGGCAAATGGACTCACATAAAGTGGTGGAGATCTCACTCGACTGTACCACATCCTGGCTTCAGATGGGAAATTGGAAATATTAACAAGAAATATTCACAAAAAAATTATTTTTAAAAGGTTTAATTTTTTTCCTAAACATAAAACCTAAATATATTCAAATAGACTATCCATTCCCTGGGAGCCTAAAATCATTAGTACAACCATAATTAGTATGCTGCAGACAATATGCAACTTTTTAATAATCACTCCATTTCATTTGTTTTTGGCCTTAGAATGGGAAAATGTCAACTTTTTCAGAGGGCCAGTGTAAATGCACCCTGCATGGTTGAAATGTTAGAATATCAAAGAAATACCATTTCCCCTGATATGAATTATATGGATACCATGTCAAAGAGCCACATGCCTAGGGTCAATCTTTTCACTTGAATACTGGAGGGGACAAAGTACTGCTGGCCAATCGGACCACAAAAGGTCTGAAGTACTATTAAAGTCCACTTTCTTTAATTGGTCATATTATACACATTAATTAGGTTATATTATTGAACAGACTGTTCTCTGAATAACACTCATAAACAAACAGTTTAGCAATCTATTAGAATTAACATTTTCAGGCCAGTCAAAAATGATATTGTAGTTCCTAGCTTGAACATGTTAGACTGTGTAGGTCCAAGCATTCTATATGTCTTAGACACTCCTTCAGTGCGATCTTTCAGCTATGATTTGTATCTCTGTTCCTCTCCTGCTGGAATATATCAGGTGCTGCCGCCAACCTTTGCATATTCCAGTATCTTTCTTTGCATTCTCCAAAATGTGAGCTCAAACACGCAGAGTGGGACTATATAACAATGGTCACAGCAGATATACACTCCAGAAAAGTAAAAGTATCCAAGAGAATCCCTGTGAGATATTAGAAACTGTCACATAGGTTTTCTTTTATGTCTTATTATTAGGATGAGATTCAGAAAAAAGAAAGCAACTAATACCAATGGAGGTTTACAGCTGGAACGTACATGACATAGTTGCTGCAAGGGTATATATACATATATACACATATATATATATGTATATATATATATATATATGTGTGTGTGTGTGTGTGTTTTGGATATAGATGCCAATACTTGCTCCATTGTGTGTATGTTGGGGTGGATGTGCTTGCCTAAGGTTGCTGCTAAGATAAGATGTTTACATAATTGCACTCAGTTTAAGCCTTGAAGGATATCATATGCAAGCAAAAATCATGTTTTTAATCATTTTTCATGCATATAACAGTATGACTGAAGTGAAATAATATTTACCTTATTTACTAAGATACGTAAACATTTACTTTGCAAAGTGATTATTCTCTACTATGTTTGTAGATAAACTCAATTCAGTCAGTTGGTATGGCTTCTTCCCTAATTACCCTCTTATACATTTTTTTAATTGTGTGTGTCCCTTTAACATGTAACAGAGCAAAGCTTAGTGTGTGTATACATGCAGCTAATACACTTCTTCAATATGGGATCTGGAAGCACTTACTACACAACTGGAGTGCGGATGCACCCATTGCACTGTCACTTTTACCTCCTCAGTCGTCTCTTTTTTTGGTCTGACATACAGACCTCTATTAAAGAATATTATATTGTAATATTATACTACACTTAACCTTTATCCAACCTCAAAATTAACACATGTTATTTTGAACAAAGAGTATGAAGGAAAAGTAGTGGTAAAATTGTGTCCAAATAACTGGGGTGTGGCAGGGGTTCCGGGCAGCGATAACACTGGGCACATGATAATCTACAGGCAAATAATCACGAGGACCCAGCAGCAGCATTCTGATAATACAGAGAGACTCGCCTGGATGTTCCTGCCTGCTGTCCCCCACGCTAGTGTCGTTTTTGCTGGTGTTGTTTTTGCTGCCTGCTCGAGCTTCCTTCAGCGTGGAGAACAAGCCAAGAGGAGTGTGACCGCTGAGGTAACTACTTGCCACTATAGAATATTGAATAAAACATGGCTGAATTTGAAAGTTTCAAGTTCAACTATATTCTATTCCATGTTCTATAATGGCATTGTATTACTAGAAAACTCAAAGTCGGCAGTTCCGCTGGGACTTGTAGTTCCCTGTATGATAGAAGGCTGTTTTAATAACTGTCCTCAGGAAAGTACTAGTAATACAATGCCATTATAGAAACATAAGATAGAATTTAGTTGAACCTGAAAGTTACTGTTCTATAATGGCATTGTATTACTAGTACTTTCATGAGGATAATTATTAAAACAGCCTTCTATCATACAGGGAACTACAAGTCCCAGCATGCACTCACGGTCCCTGCACACCTCTCACACATTACCCAGGGAACTAGTGCAGGGGGCTTGCATCCTGGAACTTGTAGTTCCGTGGGTGATTTATGTGTGTGTGGGGTTGTACAAGGACAATGAGGGCATGCTGGGACTTGTAGTTCCCTGGGTGATGTGGAGCGGTGTACAGGGACAATGAAGGCATGCTGATTGTAGTTGAACTAAAGGTCCCAGCATCCCTTCATTGTTATACCCCAGGGTTGCAGTGGTCGCATGTGCAACCAGGCACTGGCATTCTGAAACTTGGGGGGCCTGGAAAGGAAGTAACCGCCGGGGCACTGACATTGCCTCCTGGGACTACACCTCCCAGCAGGCCAATGCTCAGCAGCAGGGGAGGCACTTCATGGTTTTTTGCACCGGGGGCCCTGAGGTTTCTAATTACGCCTCTGCCTGTATACATTGTACTAAAAGGTGTACCACCTCGCCATTTCCGAATATTGGGAAGTATGGTGTGCTTAGTAAATGTTTTTTGAACTAAATCTTAAAATAAAACAGCAGCAAACAAAGAACAGGCTTGCAACTAATTGGAATGGGTGATGCGTTTTCTAAGCTTTTTGCTTATAGTGTAGCTCCTAATTGCACATAATATAATTTGTAAAAAGTTTTCTGTTGAGAAAGTACTGTACATCTAATTATGTTATAAATCTCAATATATTACATGCAAAAACGTCTCCCCATACTCCCATAATGACGTCTTTACTGATCTAAATGATGAATGATTAAATTTTTGCATTTGAAATGTCTCTCTTTAATAACTATTATGGGATAACACTTACATAATATAATAAGTCACAATAACATCCAATTACAGTATATCATCATTTGGACCTATCTTTGTAATTAAGCTTATGTCCCTGGATATTAAGGCCATTTGATAACTGCAATTAATATTTGCAGATGTACCCTAAATTCTTAGAACTGATCCTGCAAATAAATTACAAGGAGCCATCAGCATTAACAACTTATCCCTGTTTACATAATTTATGCTAAGCCATTTCCTGGACAGTGTGCGGCTTCAGCTAGTGGCTTAATGCACGCTCAGGGTGTGCACAGTCTCATCTAACTAATCCTCCAGGAAGAATCCATTACTTTGACAGCTTCATCTCCGGGCACCAGTAATAAAGTCAAAGTATTCCAAGAGTGATACTGGAAAACTCCCATAGCACTTCAGCTCTTCATTTTATCATCTAGAGAAAGACTGGTTTTTAAGATTTCAGAGAAGGAAATCAGAACTCATCTCCCTTCTGCATTGCCTCCCTTTATAGCTGTAATAAAATGTATTTGAGTTTTGGCACTGAAAGAGTTACATCAATTAGAATAATCTAGTAATATCTACATCTGACTTAAGCGATTTCCAAGACCTTTCTCTGGAGACAGTTTACCCTGGAGTCTAATGTGAAAGAGCATTTCTATAATACCTTGTAAAGTGTTTCCTTTACTAAACATCTCACTACATATTTACCTCCTTACCACAAAGGCCAAGCTTATATGGAGCAACAGAGCAGATGCTGCAATGGTCAGAAATAGCTGCAAGAGATCAAATAAACTGTCTATGTTAAGGTGCCCACAGACAATGCAGAAAGTTACTCTGACCCAGGAGGTTATACTCAGATGGGGGAATATTAGTATTTTTTAGGTCCCTAAAGACCCTAAGTGTTGATCCCTGCCGAGCCCTGCCGGGGGGGGATGGGTGGGAGTAGATTGGCCAAGATGGATATTCCTGGACGATTTCCTGGACGATCACTAATGTTTTCCCAGAGACAGACATCGCTGATAGCACTCCCCTTTTCTCATTGTAGAATGATCTTTTGCATGACCACCTGCCATGTCATATTTGTAGGTAGTTTTAGGGTTCTAAAGTCTGTTTTCTGAAACACAGTACTGCAAAGGAAAACTATAATAGTTTTTAGCCAAATGTATTTTATTTTTTTATAATGTTTAGAACTTTTTAAACAGAACTTTTATATATTTTTGATTACTTGTATAAAACCTTATTTTTACAAATATTGATTTAATACAGAGTACTTCAATGATATTTACATTTGAAGGAAAACTGCTTTTGTGCTTGTGACTGTTTCTTTCTAACTAAAAATCAAAATAGGTCTGAATCTGCTAGCAGACAGAGGCAGGCTGTGTCTTCTTTGACTCATTTATCTGTGTGTGTGTGTGTGTTGTGAAAGACCAGAATAGCAGGAGACCAGATTTCATAGCCTTCCAGGCTACTCATAGCACAGCAGTAAATCCCTTTAAAACCCAGAGATGAAACCCACTGTCACATGTTGGCCAGAAGTGTAAAAAATGGAATATTCACAATAGTTCATATTTACCTGATTAAAGAAACACACAATTTTTAGTGCTGAACATAATAAACAATAAATATACTAAAGTGCTACATTTCCCTTCAGCACTTACTACACACAAGTGGGTATCAAGCAAGGACATTTAAAGCCCAACTCGAACCAAAGTTGATTTTTTTGTTAGTTTTGCACAGACTGGGGAAGCGATGGAGCATCTGTCATATTTTTATTTGCAATCTTTGCCCCCATTGGGGAGATTCTCCTTCACTTTCTGTCCTTGTGATGCTTAAATGGGTATTAAAACCTTTAGTCATCACTTAGACAGGAAGGCACAGACAGCAATAAAAAACCTTGCAGAAATTTTATTCCTCATTCTAAAGGTGGGCATACACTTTACAACCCTCACAAGACTTTTGTCTTGCGTGGGTTGTAAAGTACTTAAAAAACGTACGATCTGCCCATCTTGGACAGGCAGATCGTAATTGCGATCATCGCAAGCCCGCCACCCTGAGGGGCGGGCTTACGATGACTGTAATGAGGGGCGGGCTTACGATGACTGCAAACGGGCTGTGTGCACGTGTGCACGTGCGCACACCGGCCCGTTCGGCAGTTGTCGAACCAGCAGGCCACTAACTTGCCGAGAATCGTAAGATTCCAGGCGGGTTTTCTAGCATGCTTGTTCGACGGAAGACGTGCGACCGTACAGTAGAAACGGTCGCACACCTTCCATACACTGCGCGATTCTCGTACGACTGCGGGATGCAGTGTATGGGCACCTTAAGGGCTAATTCACACGACCATTCATGGCCATACATTGCCATCCTACTTCTGCGGTGGGTATTGCCAGTTGTTTCCCATTAGTTGTTGACAGGAAGCCTGTACAAATCAAAGCCATGCTGACACCGTCTACAGCTGTCCACATATAATTGCTCAAGAAGTGATTACATGTTGCTAGAGACAGATGAGTGGCTCGGTACACACACTGTTTGTGCTGAGGGTAGCTCATCTGCCCCTAACTGAAGGTGTTTGTGCCATGTGTGATTACATGCAGACAGCTGCGGAGTGTCCCAGTCTGACTGATTTGTACAGGCTAATCGTGGCCACAGCTATTCGTAAACCCCTGGCCACACCTATCGCAGAATCACACTGATCTGTGTGGTGTAAGCACTGCACAACTGAGTGAACATATGTGTAATGTGTATTTTTCTGTGTTCCCAATAAAGGGATTTCCTATTACTACCTATCCCGACACAAAGGGCAATAAAAACCCAAAAGAAGTGTTAACCCTTCCCTGCGTGATCCAAAACAAACTCAAAGAGCTTTCAGCTAAAGTTGGGCTTTAAACCATTTCCTGCCAGAGCCATTGTTTATTTTTTTTGCATGCATTAAAATGCACATTTTAGGCCTGAAGGTTACTTGAAACTTCCAAAACATTATACATTTTCTGAAAGCAGAGATCATGTAGAATAAAATATTACAAGTTGCATTTTCTTTCCTGTCACATGATAATGGTGTTACTGTTAATCAACTCTATATTTCCAGTAAAAAAATGAAGCAAATAGATAATATGCTAAGCCTAAACCAGACACTTCCAAACCCATACCCCTCACCGGCAGGACATTACTACGTCCACCCAACAGTAAAGAGTCACCAGTGAAAATTCATGCACTGCCTAATCGATGATTTGGCCCGTTTACCACATCCACACCGATCGCCCCAAGACACTGCTGAGCGATCCATACAGCCTTTCTCCCGATTTGCAAGACCTCATCTTGTCCACCTAAACAGTGAGTTTTCAGTCCAGTATTGTTTTTAAAGTTTTTTAAAGCTGTTATTTATACTATCCCCACAATATCCCAGGGTTGCAGCGCTTCTTTCCACCCTCCTTTTTACATAAGCCTTAGAACTGTGTGCCTCTGTGAAACAACTAAAAACTATGGTACCCAATGTTGTCCAGAGGCAACACTTTAAAAGCCTTCACAGCTCATCAGTTTAGAATTAACAGTGAATGATAGCTCTAGAAGTAGGGCGATACCTAAAACGTGTGGTGGAACTACCGCCGGTGCGGTCGGTGCCGCCGCACAGGGGCCTGAGCCTACAGGGGGGGGCCCAGTATCGATTCAAACACAGCCCCAGGACAGAGATGGGGGGGCCCGTTGGTGTCCGGCCGCCGGTTACCATTGGATCGGTATACGGCGGGCCCCCCCATCTCTGTGCCGGGAGTGTCCGTTTATCACATTGGTGTCCGGCGGCTGGCGGGCCCCCTCATCTCTGCGCCGGGAGTGTCAGAAATAACAATTTCCCTGAATTCAATCTATATGCTATTAATCTTTCATAACGACAATTTGAGGACACTCTATGGACAATATCCGAAATGGTCGGAATAGTAGAGGATTTCCAATTTCGGGCTATGAGGATTCTGGCTGAGAATAAAATATGCATAACCACTGATCTGTACTTGATGGGATACTTATCAATATTGATACTTAATAGCGCCATCTCAGGTGACAGCAGGGAATCGATTTTTGTATATTCAATCAAGAGGTCAGATACTGAGCTCCATAAGACTGTAAGTCCATTACAGGACCAAAATATATGGGATAAGGTGCCTATTTGGCCGCAATTACGCCAGCTTTCATATGTGTGTGAACCTGACATTGGCGTTCATATGTGCATATATGAATAAAGTGGGCTTTAAAAATGTTTGGATTTTTAAAATGTATTTTAAAAACTTTTTTTAACTTTTTTTTTTAACTTAAAGTAAACACTAAACTCAAGAGTAAAATCTTAAAAATACATTCAAGTACCCTAACTATTAACAAAAATTTAAGTTATTTGTGTATCACTCGGCTGTAGATCTTCAAATCTTCTGTGACTTCATGCTGACACAGTCCTTCCTTCTGGAGGGTGGCTACTTTTGTTCCCCATCAGTGGCGTAACCAGAGTTATTGGCGCCCGGGGCAGAACATTCCCCCCCATATTATATAAACATCCACTAGAACTGTACCCCCCACCCCCACACATATATATCAGCTAAGGAACTACAAGTCCAAGCATGCCATCATTGTCCCTGTATACCCCCTCAACACACACACATATCACCCAGGGAACGGCAATATCTGGTTGTTGTACAGGGGCAATGAGGGCATGCTGGGACTTGTAGTTCCCTAGCTGATATCTTATGAAGCTGTATTCCACCTGAAAGTACTACAATGACATTATAGAACTACGAATAGAACATAAAATAAAACTTTTTTTTCGAATACTCACCTTGGGGGAAAAAAGCACATACATATAAAGCTACATCATGGCAGACGTGATAGCACCGCTAAATGATAAATTTCTTGGTTTGTTGACAAACAAAAGCTGGCAAGGATTTGTCATTTAATAGCGGCACTGCTACCAACACTAAATGGCTGGTTTGTGTATTTTTAGTGTTGCCTTTTAAGCCTTCTCCCCACTGAACTGTATTTTCTTTTTAATTTGCATTGGTACATGTCCCCCATAATAGTCCCCAGCTACCCATGTTTTTTTAACAAAAGTTTGCAAATTGGCCTTGAAAAAACCCTCAAAAAACATAGATTTATGGGGTTCAGCGGCATGCTCAGGTTTAGGTGATATTTTCATGGATATGCCGAACTTAAATCAAAATTTTCAGAGAAATGATCCAAGTCTTTCTTGCTAAAAGCACATCTTAAATGAACCTGCCATGAGACACACATGGGAGCTGACACTATTGATCTCCTTCTGAAAATGCTAATTGCCTGGATGTTTGAAAACTAATTGGCTTCAGCACTTTTCAAGACAATGATTCATAACAAATATGCAGACCTACAAAGTAAGACATCCTTATCTGTATGCTTGTCCAAGGTCAGAGACTCAGTCTTATATTTCAAGAAATAGATTCTAAAAAAGCTGCCTGTAAAAGACGACTATTAACATTTACCTCTCTGGTGGTCTCTTCCAAAGCTATGGCTTCCAGCAGAAGCTTCATCCTCCAATACATCCAGGTGTGCCAGATGCCTGTGGCCCCTATGTCACTACAGGACACAGATGTGATCTAGGGGTGGCAGGAAGAACACACGCAGAAGCATGTTGGATATGAAGATTCTGCCAGAAGATGTACTACTTGAGTAGACTCTCTGGAGAGATATGTATTCACATTCTTCTTTTACAGGCTTCAATACCTATTGGTTACACCACTGAATCAGTTGCCTACTGTAGCTGCCGGTGAAATTGCCGTATTTGCCTTGACTAATGCTGTGTGCCAAACAGTCACAAAATTCAGCATCATGTTCAAACTGGATCAACTCCAATAAATGGTGAAAGAAGTGATAATAAGTGAAACATATAACAAAAGAGCGAGTGATACCTACAACATTTCAGTAATGACAAAAATACCAACAGCAGAGGACCAAAGGACTCCATAGATATGTTATTCCTCCATGGTATCAAGCATTATTTCAGTGATTCAAATGCACACTGTGGATAACCTAATAGTTTGTACAAGGCAGCCAGGAAGGTAATACATATTATTTACCAATTTTATTTTTTGTTTTATGCCTCAAGGCATCACATTTTCCAGAAAAAGTGAAGTCAGGCTGCAAGTTCAGTCCTGGAATGCAGATTTTTATTTTCTTTGTAACTCTTAACATGAAACAATATTGTAAATGCAACGAATGGATTTAAAAAGAGTGTTCTAAGAAATGTATAGGCAGCCTTTACTTTTCTTTATCTGAAAATGCTAGTTCCATGACTAACATTCCATTCCTCGGATTCTACGCTTTTACTAGGCTGCAATTGCTGACCTTTCATTCTGAAAATGCTAGTTAAATTACTGTCTTAGTGAGTATGCAGCAAGTGAAGTCAGAGGGGCCAGTACTCCTGATGTGCATAGTTGTTCTGGGCCAGTACCTAAGTTAGTATTCTAATCATTAGCATGGCAGCCAAGCAACCACCCCTTAAAACCTATGTATATCTCTCACAGTATTTAAAACATTTAATAGCTGGCTTTAAAAGCCAAAATACATTATTTTTCTTTTGGATAGATTGCTGTGGGGTAAGCAATCCTGTCAGGTTTTTATTGCTATCTGTGTACCCACTAGGGATATTGCCCACTCTATTTGTCCTGGTGTACACTGTCACCATTAATGAAAGTGGGGGAAAATCTGATGTTTTGAGTCGTTACCAGAAAAGGAATAGAGGGTAAGTCTTCCAATAGGGATGCTTGTTGCAATGACAACTGTCTAAATGAAGACTCCCCTCATTTAGAATACATTTCTTCTCAGTTGCTGCTGTGTCTAAGAGGTAGAAAGTGAAGATACATCTCCCCAATGAGACAGCTTAGACAGCAAAAGAGAACCTGAAATGATCAATTTTAACCTTTTGCTACTCTATCTAAAACATAAAAAATAAATGGGGTTAGATATACTTTAAAGGGCTAGCTCACATTAAACAAAATACTTTCTATGCATTCCAGTGTCCTCAGTACATAAAATAATCTGCACAGTTGTTTAATCAGAAGCTACCTTTGAAGGCCATGTTGACCATTTGCAGCCTCTCCCAGATCTGTCAGAAAAAACTCCTATGTAGGGGACCCCCACAGTTGGAAGCATGCCCCTAGCACTGCAGGAGCAAACTATCTGGCTCATTCAAAACCTGTGCATGCTAAGTGTGCTCTCTTCCTTTTACGCACAACTCTTGGGATAGGGGGGGAGTTTGCCTACCTAAGATTGTTCCTGATAAACATGAAAAAGACCATGCATGACCTACAGCTTCTGAGTAGTCTTCTGTTAATGCATTGGGGACACTGGAATGCATTCAAAATGTTTTTCTAAAAGTGAACTAACCTTTTAAGGTTTGTTAGCCTTATTACAATAACATATGTTCCCTGAAAGTTAACAGCATTATCCATAACTTGCCAACTTGCACGGCAATGAAACATACTAAAGTTATTTGGAAGATCTAGTGCAGCCGGGTCCTCTTGGTCATCCCATGAAATTTGGCATAGGCAGATTTCCTGGAAAGGACCATGACACCACCGTCACCTAGGCACTGCAGGTGCAAGCCAAGTGAAAGGTAGATATATTTTATAACTTTTCTCCACACATCCACACAGGATCAGAATGTAAATAAGCCGATCCTCCCCTTCAGAGATCAAATTTTCAAAAGCTTTGGCTTTTAACCAAATGTTTATCAGCGGAGGGACTCTGGAATAACATTTGCTCCAGAAGAGGAAATGTCAGCCATTCTGCAACTCTTTACTTATTCACTGTAGCAAGACTTCTAACTTAGTTTTAAGTTAACATGAGCTAACAGAGTATAGGTCTGCCTTAAGTAAGGACTGCATTTTCTGAAATTCTCAGGAGTTATAATAAGCACCTTAGGCTGTCAGAGGTGTTTGCTGTTACATAGGAAAACTTTCCAGCTTGGAACAAAATCTCCCTCTGAGCAGGTACCGGCCCTTCACTCTTCTACACAGAAGAACAAAGGATCAGAAAAGGCACGACTGTAATTGTTAGGAGAAAACCATGAAGGGTCCCAGCAGCACAATGAGCCATTCAAGGCCAGTGTATTAGTTGTCAATCTATGAGCTTCCTAGTTTGCAGTGGTAAGATAATATATTGACTATAATACACAAAATATTCCCTGGTACAAGCCATACCGCAAAGTTGAAAACCTGCATACGCCTGCTCAGGTATTTTATTGATGTACTGTCCTTTGTCTTTTTATTTATGGTTTTAATGACTAATGGTGTATATACCGTATTTAATACAAAAGTAAAAGTTGTATGTGAATTAAACTATTTGGTTTGAGTCGGTGCCTCAAAAGTCTGGGATTTTTGTGTCAAAGTTTTGTATATAGTATGCCTGCCCAGGTGTTAACAAGCTCACAAATAAGCCAATACAGCACAAAGTGTCCAATACCCAGCACAAACAATCTCCACTTTCATGTTACTTCAGAGAACCTGAGATCACAGCACAGCTAAACGGTTCAGTTCACATCCAGAAAGAGATAGAAGACACTCGCTTGCCCGAGTTGAAAACGTTATTGCCGTTTGCAAATCCAAAGAGTGAGGGTCCATTCATTGTTTACATGTGTTTCTGGTGGCATTGGACCATTAATTCTTCCCACTTCCATCCTTTATTGGGCCTATCTGCTCCTTTCTAAGAGCCCTCAATGCACAGCTACAGCCAAAAAACAAAACCGAGTTAACTTTTGACAACACAACACCCCTGGGTGCATTTTAATGTACATCTAAGCCAGATATCTACATTTTTTTGAGAATTTTCACTCATCTGCTTTCTCCCAATAACATGAGATAAAGCACAAATCTCCCGTGCTTCTTCCTCAACAGTGTGCTGCCACTGCTAGTCCCATCAAAAGTAGGGGGTGGCCACAGACACTGAATCTTGTGTGCACTCACTGCTTTGATGCCTTTCAAAAGCGCCACCTAGAGTGACCTCCAATGACCAGTTTTGGGACTCTAATCTGTGAGTGTAACCTGATCCAATCATGGATTTCTGTGTTTTTCAATTAAATCAATAGAAATGCATCAACACATGTTTTAAGATGCATGGAAAATGGCATTACGTACATCAATATATCACAGCATACATCAATGTCCACGGATATTGTTTACAAAGTACATTGCGTTACGCAGTAACGCACACTCACATGTGTTTTGGTGCATTTCCATTCATGTCAATGGCAAACCCATCAGGGGAAAAATGCGTAGTCATGAATAGGCTATAAAAAAAGATTTTTTTTTACTGCATGAAGTAGAAAACCCACTCTTTCCTAGGTGGCTGGTTTATTTTAATGTGCTACAGTTGAGTGTGTTTTTAAAGAGAAACTATATGGGATTATTCATTGCTATGCACAGGCATCACCAAAAAGGCTGCAACAAAGGCAGGTATAAATGGGCTCTTAGAAATAAATGGGATGCCCCCCTAAATGCGCATGAAAACTTGCATAACAAGCTTGCGGTCAGGAGACAGATTTTCTTCATACAATATGATCCTGTCCTCCCATACACCAATTATAAGTACAAGTCAATTGTTTTGTTGAGTCTGCTTTAGGTCTCCCCTATGTTTGTTGCCCTAAGGTTTGTCTAATGGGATTGGTGAATGACCTCCAACCTCCCTTCCCTTCCCGAATATTGCACTTTTATGCCAAAAAAATCAATTCATTCATCTTATATGGAAACAAACCACCCCCTTATATGAATGGAAACACCTGAACAACTGACCCTTCTTTTATACCAAATCCCCTACACCAATAGGGACTGTCCACAGAGATTCAATAATATAGGGGGCTCATGGTCGAACTCACCTCTTATGGCTATATTCCAGAATGATCAATAAGCCAGGAGACTATGTTTATTACTATGGTTCTGTATACTATTGTCATTATTTACTTGTATGGTTCAACCATTCAACCATGCTTACTGTAGAATTTCTATGTGCTATTGAAGAGCAAGATACGCTTTGTTATATTCTTTATTGTATTGTATTGTTTTGTCTGAAATTTTTGTAACATTTAATAAAAGGCATCTTTGAAAAAAAGAAAACTTGCATAACACTCACAGAACAGCATGTATGGGGCCTAAAAAAGTGTCCATGCCACCGCCAACAGCTGCTTTACTCAATGCACAAGAGTCTTCACTTTAAACCTTGTAATTAATAGTTGCTATATTGTATGCATTGGAATTAAATCTAAAATCAAAGCTATCATGTGAAAACATCACATGGAAGATGCCTTATTAATCTTGGGCTGCATACAGTTTCCAGCACACTGTGACCATCACAGTTGGTTGTACTTAACTGCTCCGAAGCCAGCATGAGGTATCGAGTCTGACTACATTCTAAAGCAGGCTAATATCGGCATACATTTTTAACTAGTGTATGTTTAACAACTAAACAATAACATAAAAATACTAAAAGCAAAAAAAGATTGTTAAAAATGTTTGCCTATACCACTATGCCAGCCTTTATTAACATACATTTTTAACTAGTGTATTTCTTTTCAACTAAACCAAAAGAAAAAAAAAACAGTTGTTAAAAACTAATGCCTACACCAGCCTTTGGCAAATTAACCACCCATCTACACCAAGTGCAAGGAAGCCTTTCTACACTGACCACTAATGTTATGGAACACCACCATTTTTACTGTCTATGTTTCTTTATTATTATCATTCATATCAAGATCATTACTGAAAATAATGTTATTCTAGAGAGCGCGGGTGGAGTATAAAAAAACTGATCTGGGTTTAAAATATGACATTACTTAGGCATGCTGATGTACAGTAAGTGGGACGTAAGATAATTTTTAGCATGAGTTCCTGGGACCTGAAAATCATGTCAGGGGTGCCTCCTGGGTAAAAAGGTTAAGAAAGGCTGGCCTTAAAAGAGTCTGGTTGGTGATGACGGTTTCCACTGTTGTACCAGTTGCTACACAACAAACTCCCTCCCTATATCCACTATTTTTATATTGCAAGACAGTAAACTAATCAATTCTGTAATTAACACCTACTATGAAAAACTTTTCTTGATAAGCTGTAGAAAAAACTATGGGACCCTTTGGAAATGTTCAGCTCCTTACTGGTGCCAGCAATCTATGTTATGTTTAAAACAAACTTTCTGTTTCTTCAACTCTTAAACTTCCAGCTTCAGATCAAAGCACTCCAAGTGTAAGACCATTGAGATTACTATATGCAAAAACATTAACTGATGAAAATGGAGAGATGCTGTAATGTCAGAGTTAACCTTTTTTTAGTATTCCTGCACAGAAAGGGTTACTTTCTCTAAAGTTTATAATCACTTCTGTTAGCGGACCAGGTTGTATGGAATAATAAAAAAAAATACTGTAGATTCCTCTGCCTATTCTAGAGAGATTTGAAAATATTCTTACTGCACTCCCAACAGCTGAAACATATACGCAGCTGAAACATCCCTTGTTAAATACTTAATGAAGCTACTTTAAAATCTCACATTGAGAAAACAGAGCCGCTGTTCCATCTTTAATTTGGCAATCATATGCGTAAATTAACCCTTTGCACAGGAATCAGCTCCAAATATGTTGCAAATAATTCATCATCTGCACCTTTTCACAGCTAAAAATTTATGAAACATTAGAAAAATAGTAATCCGAATAAGCTTTATCAAAGAAAATCATCCAAGACCTAGATTGCCTCTGAGAGCGGCAGCCAGTGTAGGCATAACTGCTCCCTCAGGACGCTCGTTAAAGTTAAAAAGTTATCCTTAAAGAATACTGTTCACCACTTTCATTTAATATGGCATAACTTAGTGCTGAACCTATATTTTTTTAAGAGCAAAACAGTGTCTATACACTGAAAGCACATCAGATGAAAGGCAAAACATCCAGTGGTGCTGTTTTGTTTCACGTTCTATATTGTTTGGGAGGAGTGAAAGAGTTAAACATGATTAAACCAAAGATGTTGCAGCAGGAAAGGCTTTCAGGTATAGGATGAGACAGTCATGCTGTGCATGCACTTACCAGAGAGTTGCTGGTGGGAATACGCGTTGTATTTAGCCCAGCCAGGGAGGGGAGGGTCTGGGACATCCAGTTAGAGATCATTGCCATAGTGCTGAGAAGAGCACCTAGTGTGAGGAGCGGAGACTCCATCCTGGGGAAGCTAATGAGTTTTCATAGTGACTGATCAGCACCGGAGATGGGAAGAAGAGGGAGGAGTAACTGCGGAGAGCCACAAACAGCATCCAACAGGAGAGTCTTCTATAGATTCTGTTTAAATACTCAGCTTACACCCAATGTTTCTCTCTGGGTTCTAGGATACTTCCTAATACAGCCCCACAGTACACTATTAATTTCCTCTACAAAGCCATAAAACCCACTCACATATAGAAGATAAAAAAAAAAACTGTAATGAAAGATTCAAATGTCCCTCTTTTGGATGAGCAGTGTGTTTCTGGATCCAAATTACTCTTAGTTTTCCTTTACTGCCGCCTGTAATACAGGCTGATGGCACAGACAGATACAAGGTAAGTATTGCTACATTCCATTTCCTCCATACTCAGTTTAATCTGTTATAACTGGCAGATATTTCTTATATTTAGTAGATTGTTTAATGAATGTTTCTCTTTGCTGGCGGCAGCTGAAAGGAGCTGAATGACTGCTAGATTGCACATGATCTGGCTGTTTCATTTTCCATTTAGTACATTAGCATATTTTATCAACCTGCTGTTTTAAAAAGGGGCCATATTATTCAATCATTTATTCACTGTATTGATTTTGTGGTGGAACAGGAAATGACTCACTGCTGCTGTAAATCTGTAAATAATAGATTTAGACAACTTGTAGCTGTTCGTTAGGGAGAGACTTAGAACTTATAGGAATATACATGGCCATCCCTACAATGAGGCAGCTAGAGGCTGTTACTTCAGATGGCATCTCTTTGGGTTGGGGGGGGGGCACGGCAGGCAGAGCGCCAATGTTTGCAGAGTCCTGCCACCCCCTTTCCTGCCAGAGCATCCCAAGTTGCTAAGAGCCGGGTAGGGAGATGTGTAAGGGTCATTCACATCTCTCCGCTCAGCAACCTGAGACACTCTTGCTGGTGTCCCGATGAGCACCTGGGAACCAGTGATGTCACTGGTTGCCAGGAGCTCAGCAGGATGCTGGGCAGGGAGATGCAGAGCTCTTACACATCACCCAGCCTGAACCTTAACAACGTCACTCTCCACCAGCACCCCCTACTGATTTTGCACCATCAGACAACAGCCCAACACACATCCCCAGCTACATCAGGTGGGAAAAAAGCAAGCAATGCCCCTGGAAATACACCTTTATAAATGCACTTTTCTTGTACACATTTTTACTTTGCCTACATAGACAGCAATGCAGTTTGAAGTATTCCATCATTTACTTGCGATAAAACACATTCTACTCCTCTGGCAAATGTAGAGATTCGGATGGGCTCTTAAAGTGTCATTCCACCCAAAAAGCATAATTCTGGTATGACTAGATGCTAGCTGTCTAAGTCATCCACTGACTTTTATATCTTAAAATGTGTTTCCGCCTATGGCTCCTCTGCCATCTGCATCTTCCCCCCACAACCAGGAAGTTTGGGCAAGAGAGGAACGCTTAGGGACCGGCGGCGTGGACAATCATCGATGTCATGTAAGTGTGGAGGGGACAGGTTTGAGAAAAAGGTTGCTGGGTGGGTTTTGCCCTAATCTCATATTCCTCAAACAGTACTGTATGTCTCCAAAGTTGTTTAAGACCCTTCTATTCCAGCCCCACTACATAGACTGGACACGTGCCAAGTGTGTAGGTTCTTAGGGTTCATCTAAAGTTCATCTGTATGTCTGTATATAATTCATCTGTATATGTCTGCATAAATCTGCTCAACTTCTAGGACTAAAAAACTTTAAACTCTTTCATAATATTGATGATAATACAGTAATACCTTGGTTTACAAGTAACTTGGTTTGAGAGTGTTTTGCAAGACAAGCAAACATTTCTGAAAAATGTTGCCTTGATATACAAGCAATGTCTTGCAAGAAGAGCAACATTTTGTAGAAAAGCGCCACCCGAATAAGGCTGTAGCAGTTAATATTGATGATAATACAGTAATACCTTGGTTTACAAGTAACTTGGTTTGAGAGTGTTTTGCAAGACAAGCAAACATTTCTGAAAAATGTTGCCTTGATATACAAGCAATGTCTTGCAAGAAGAGCAACATTTTGTAGAAAAGCGCCACCCGAATAAGGCTGTAGCAGTGCGAGCTATGAGTCTGTTTATCGACAATGCAATGTCACATTGGATAGATTCCTTGTTAAGGTTTCACGAAATGAAAAAGATTCCATTGAGTCAAGAGATAGAAGTGATTCCGTTAGTGATAGTGAAAGTCGTCGTGCACAATAATCCTCCTCTCTCTTGTCTCCCTCACACTAGCCACGAAGGTACCGGTAATTGGTTTATTTTTCTTTATATTTTGTACAGTATTATATTACAGTACAGTATTGTAATCACTTTTATATGAATATTTTGGGTTGTGGAACGAATCATCTGACTTTCCATTATTTCCTATGGGCAAATTTGCTTTGATATACAAGCGCTTTGGATTACAAGCATGCTGCCGGAACAAATTATGCTCGTAAACCAAGGTATTACTGTAATACTAATAATAATGTATATTAAACTTTCAGCATGCTCTCTGTCAACTTGAGAGTATTTGTAATCCAGAAGGCCGTTCAACAAGTGTCCTGTGCTGATTCTCCTAATAGCAGCAAAGTTCAGTAGCAGCTAGAAAGCTTAGCAGTAGCATGGATGGCCAAAAAGTCTTTCCCCACTGATGTTGCATAGACGTCTTTGGGTGAGGCGAGAGATCACACAACTTACTAGGCTCTCTTTTTAAACCCACGTGTTTGCCTGGGGTTCACTGGGGTCCCCTGGATCAGCATAGCAGCACAGCCTCTCCTGGTAGTTCCAGGCAGTACTCCCCACACTCACAAACGTTCTTTCCTTGCACACAGCACACAACAGCAACCCCTGGAACTCCTGGCTCGTGTCCTCTGCAGTTCTCTCCACTGTGGGATTCTTGCACAGCACACTATCCTTCTCTGCTCTTTTGGGTCTTAGGCAGCTCTCCTCACAGCAGCCACTCCTACCCCTCTCCTTCCTGGGCTTCCTCCTATTGCAAACTCCTCCAGTGCTCCAGCTTTCCCTTGTATGCTGGGGGGTAGGGCCCAAGGATTAGCTGTGGCTGTGACCAGAGTCCTTCTCTCTTCTCCAATTGTAGTGGGGAAGAGAGGCACACAACTTTGTGGTCACAGGAGTGCCTGGCCACACGGTTCCCACCCCTTAAAGGACCACCAGCTTTATCAATATACTCCTAAATAAAAACACCTAAACTACACTAACTATATCCCCCCAAAAGAAAATACTATTCTAAATAAAGGAAAAAAATAGATTGCTTAAGGGCCGGTTCACACCATATCCAGTGCATTCCAACATGGTTCGTGACCGGAACACACTGAATGGCATAAACATAGCTTCCTGCTTTCTGCGATAGCATGCACTACTTTTTGCTATCGCACCACCCCGGAATGCAGGGCATTTGTGTACCATGCGTTCTAGTGTGGGCGATCGCACTGCAGACGGGAAGCGTGTCTGTGGTTGACATGAATGGCACCACCACGCCCCTTGCCAGCCCAGAACACAGGAGGCTTAGTTTATGCGATCCAGTGTGTTCCGGGCATGAATCGCGCTGTAGAAAAATTATTTTATGAGAATATCAGAAAATAGTCATATGATGTTTAAAGTGGTACTATTGACTGCAATGGTCATGTTTGAAAGTTGGGAGGCAGTAGAAGGTGGATCAACCTTCTACCTCCCCTTGCCACCTGTGTGAATGAGGCATAAAGGTCATGCAATGTACATTTGACATAAGTTATTTATTAGATATTAAATACTGACTGTAATAGACTTACCCTTCCGCATTCCAGCAAGCGTTCTCCACTCCGCCCACTCCAGCGGCGTCGGGTCTCTCCGGCGCTGTAACGCTGTTGGCTTTGCTTCGCTCCTCCCCCCTAACGTCTGGCTGTCAGATAAAACGGCGGGGAATTCAATTGCTCAGCATCCTAGTGTTGTGGAAGCTGGAGGAATCTAACCCCTCCCATCTCAAGTGGTACCCCTGCTCCTTACGGGGATTGCGTGGCAGTGTCAGCAGCAGAGCCTAGCAGGATCCCAAGAAGGACTTCCATGGACAGTGGCCCCATCTACTGCTGCCTGGACTCTGGATCCTCCCTCTGTCTCTGAACCACAAACCGCAAGTAGCCTGGGGTTACAGTGTATTGCAATTGACTGCTATTAGTGCATCCGTGCGTTATTGAATTCCATGTTGCATGTCAGTTGCAGTACGTCTTAATACAGATACAACCAATAGCCATTCTAGCAAGTGACTATTTAAGTGCACATATAAATACTGATTGGTCTGTCATGAGCAAACACTATCTATCATTGCGGGTAGAATACCGGATTGTTGTAGGAGTGATTCCAAAACTACGGGTCTAATCGTACCCCGAGTACATTTCCATGGTTCTACAAATTGTTACCATTCGTTGAGCACTTCATTAATTGCAAGCGGTAATGCAATAGTTATTTCGTGCTTATAATTACTTTGTTTGTTACGGTGGTGAATGATGCCTCACAGTTCAGGCGATCGCTCTCCCTCCATATAGAGCGTATATTGCCGAACGGAAACCTGAACTACCATATTTATACTGACCAGCTCAAC
The DNA here is from genome assembly GCF_000935625.1 of Nanorana parkeri. Classification (NCBI taxonomy): domain Eukaryota; kingdom Metazoa; phylum Chordata; class Amphibia; order Anura; family Dicroglossidae; genus Nanorana; species Nanorana parkeri. The sequence continues at coordinate 1,111,216 of NW_017306598.1, read as the reverse complement.
TCCGCAGTTGTGATCCAGACCACAAGAGACTCTTCGCTGTTGCGTTACAGACTCAAGCTTTAGTAGAGATAACTGAGTAATGGAAAATCCACTAACAATTTCTTGGAGGGCAGTTTATTACCCTGTCTGTCAGGCATTTATTTCAATTAACCTACTAAATTTGGAAACTGTATATGTGGTTGAAATCTGGTTCAAGTAGCCAATTGTCAGTACAATACTTGAGAAAATGGTAGGCCTCACCTGACCTCCTTACAGGAATTTAATGCTGAAACACCCAATGGGGATCTAACTTTTAATGCCACAGTGGGTAATGGGGCAATAATATCTCCCCCCTCTGACATTATCAGGCCAATAAGGAAAAAGTATACTTTTTAGTATTATAATAGTTCTTTATTAAGGCCGTTATGCCACACAGAGACCGAATTCCTATTCCCATAAATCGATTTGCACATCTCTAGACTTTTATATAAAAGGTTAGTTTATAATGTTGCATAGAAAGTGTCACACAGGTGTAACACAGTAGAATATTCGATGCTTTCTGGAGCATGTTCTTGATGTCTTTTCAGTTTGAAAGTCAGGTAAAATATTTTATTCTAATGGCTAATGTCCCTCGTTAGCAATGCTGGAAAATATATGGCAGATATTCAATTATACACCAAGCATATGTACTGCACAAAGTTCTATGTGCACATAATCACAGTTTAATTTGCTTTGAAAATGATTTTGTGAATGGTTGCAGTAAACAAATTAGCGTGTAAGATGTAGCCAGGTTGACAAGCTTCCAAAATGTACTTTTATAACTGCAACAGAGAAAATAAGCAGCTCATGACTCTGGTTTAAAATAAACATTTTTGTGCTGTATTAGACTATTTCATTACTCTAGACTACAATTACAATTAAATATACCTATTCTAAATCTGAGTTTGCAAAGAAGAAATCTATTTATATTTCCTATGTAAAATTTTTCATTAACTGTGCACAAATGCTTCTTGATCCAACATTATCTTACACCGTTAATTGCAGGAGCTGTAAAATATTGTAGCTTTTAACCCTTTCACTGCCAGACACTACCGGCCCTTTTCACCTTAGGTGGTCAGCATAGTTTTGCACATGCACATACACTTTGCACTCTTGATCAAGGCTTCCAAACCTTATATTTTATGAAAGAGAAGGATCTGGTGATTCGGCATGCCCCATTAAACTTGAGCATAAGTTTACAAATAAAACGTATTAAATAAATGTATATGCTTTTGTAGCTCTTGTAACTGTATGAGCATTAACAGTGGAATGATGAACAGGAATATATCTGTATAAGCATTTACAATGGAAAGACACAATGGAATATATTATCTGTTTTGGATTATAAATGTTTGATTAATGAGCTCATGATATTTCCTTCCGCCCATGCACCTTCCCCCAACTTTTCCCTTAAGATTGATAAGATTGATAACACAACTATCCAACACTCCCCCCATGTCAAGGTGCTAGGTGTCATCCTTGACTCGGAACTCACCTTTCTTCCTCACATCCAATCACTATCCAAATCCTGTCGCCTTCACCTCCGCAACATCTCTAAAATACGTCCCTTCCTCACCAATGAAACCTCAAAACTACTCATATTTTTAAACAGTTCTTTGTGCTAGCTAAAGGTTTTTTTTTTTTTTGCAAACTGGTCTCATAGAGCAGCGGTCACCAACCGGTGGTCCGTGCGAAAATTTGGGTGGTCCCCGGGCCCCTCTGATGACGTGCAGACTGGGCCGTCATTGAAGTGGCATGGAGGCTTCGGGGCTGCCTATCACTGACTCAAGCAGCAGCTGTCACAAGGAATGCACGGCTGTCAGTACAGTGCTGGCTCTGCAGGAGGCGGGGCATCTCGTCAGTACCAGGACTGAGCAGGCTGTGGGACATAGAAAAAGTGGGGAGAAGCCAGGTAATAGTGGCTCAGTGTGGGGGAAGGGGAGGCACAGGGGTGGTTGGGGGCAGTGCTGAAGCTAGGGGGGCATGTGCCCCAGGCGCCGCAGGCAGGGCCAGTGGCAGATTCGTTATATATTTATATATGAGGAAACAAAAAATATGAGACTATATATATATATATATATATATATATATTTTTTAAATTCATATTAGTGGTCCGCGGGATTTAAAATTATGAATTTAGTGGTCCATGAGGTTCGAAAGGTTGGTGACCGATTTTATAGAACATATTTTCTAAGGAGAGAGCCTATCAGTTGCTATTTGCTCTCTTTAAAAAATCCCTTGGTAATATTGAACATAAAAAAAATGACATTTCTAACCATATTTAGAAAAAACACTATACATTTCAGTTAAAATGCTACGAACTTGCACTGATCAATACAATAATAACCAGAAATCAGTTTACTGTAGTTAGATCACTGAAAAATTAATTACCATTGATTGCTCTGAATTCCAGCCATCTGCATATTGCTCTTTGCCTTATTAAATAAACGTGATGGCTTAGGCCTGTGTTACTTTGTTACTACCCAGTTTATACATTTGCTTACTCTTAATCTTCTTTTGGGTTTGACAACATGTTGGAATTTTGTCAGCTGCCTATTCTGGATTGTGGGCAGTGAAGGCTGGAGGGTGACAGAAAACAGATACATTACTACTCCAGCACAGGTTGCACAGGGTCCTCTGTTATCTTTATCCACAAGGGCTTGAAGATTTAGAAAGGAAAACTTTAAAAACGTTTGAATTTTGTAACACGTCTACATGGATCTGCACTTCAGCGCTGAGTAAACAAATTGCCCATTGCTGACACAGTAACAGGAAGAAGATGACCTCTCTGCTTACTCACTTTCACAATTTCACTTATATTTTCATCAGTCTCAGAAGTTAGTAAAACTTTGACAGTTCCCCGAGGTGTTTGTACTCTTGATGTTTCGGTAAACTAGTTAGTTAGCTATTTAGAGCAGTAATCAACTTTACAACTTTAAGCAGAACTGCTGGCTGCGCCCAGCAGGCCTATAGCTTTGAAATTACCTTCCATCGAACCCCCGCCACATGGAGAAGATATGAGATTCTCAGCAAGTTACACGGGCAGCTTATTGATTTAGCAAAAGAAACACAGAAAGTTATAAATCCAAGAGTCTTATTGGCTCTGATTTTTGCCAGAGGGCCTAAAGCAAGAGGAATACATTTCACAGCATTGTACATATTCCACCCAGAGTGAATATTAACAAGAAATGTTTGCTTTCTTTTAACTTATGGACTTACAAATTACAGTTGACACAAATTACATTTAATGCAATATTTTCCCCCTGTTTTATGGGGTCAATTTTGTATGATACTTACCAATTTCATTACTGTCCATTATTTTAATCATAAAATGGTTTGGTTGTGGTAACATTTACAAACTTTTAAATACTTGACTTTTACACAAAATATACTGGTGGGAGGTTTATATATATATGTACACATGTATGGGCACCAAAAGGAGGTAGCTTGATTTCAATGTAACATTGTATCATGTCAATGACATTTTAATTGTAACCAAGTCTTTATGTATTAAATATACGTTTATACAAAACCATGTATGTTTGATGGACGTTCTGTATGGTTTGGGCACTTTTAAAGCCCCGCTTTTCTTTATCTCTCTTGTATACAATTACACAAAATATACGCTGATTACTTATATTTCCATGTTAACGGATATTTGTAATTCTCTATCACTGTGTTTTTTTATGATTAAAAAAATAACCCATCAATGGGTGAAAATCAAGTTTGAGATTTTTATTTCTTTCTCAGTTGCAAGTTGTATAATTATTGGAACTCTTTGCACTGATCTTTTCTTGGAAACTGTAGATAACTCTGAAACTGATATAAACTTGCATTATAAAGGTAATAAATGCAGTAATAAAGGCTTAGTGGTAACATGCCATTAGTGTGTCAATAGGCTAAAATAAAGTATATGTGTGGGAAACATTTAGCGCACAAACACGCATTTAATTTGACAAATGTGAAAAAGCACTTTGGAATGTGCATCTATTGAGCAATGCAATTCTGGTATATCGCCAAAATAGCAAAATATGCCTTTTACATGAACAATGACTGATAGACCTCAACACATCACCCTCTTTGGTAATGAGGTCAGTGTCCTGATGTGTCACATAAGGCCTGGCCACCAACAGCACTAAGCCACTTGGTGGGCTTAATGGATAAAGTGTATTTTGTGGGGTTGATTTTTTTCTGCTGCATGGTATTTGATGTCATCCAAGTTACATGAATTGCCTATGGCTTTTTAATTTTTTGGCTACAGATTCAACAATTCAACAGCAGCCAGATCTCATGGTTGATTTTTAATACACTTAGAGGGTTATTCGCTGCTGAAGGCCGAAGCTGAAGTAAAAGGAGCCGAACCCCTGATTTCAGCCGTACATCGGCCGACTTCGGTACATCCTCCTGGAATGATGGGAATAGGGACTGGAAGTTTATGTGCAGTGGCCAAGGAATATTAGTTAATTTGATGCTTTTAACCCTTGCTTCTTTTGTGAGTACATTTTTGTATACTAATTTTATCAATAAAAGGTTCATCTGAACCAGGAAAGGCTGACTTCATTGCCCTCTGCTTTCGAGCAGTGATACATAGCCCTCTGCTTTCGAGCACTGATTATTCGGCGTGGCTGCTGTTATCACAGAACACCAGCCCGGCCAAGCGGCAGTGGGGGGAGTGGCAATTGCCCTGCTCCCTGATCCACCACTGAATAAAGAGAGCATTTGGTTATTGATAATTAGGCTTATGGCTCCCCCCAGGAGCAGTGATCCAGTTCTAACAACAACTTTTGCTATCCTTGACAGAATGCAGCTAGAAGAGAAAGTGATTGGGCTTAGAGTCTAACATTTCACCTTTGATTGCCACCAGAGAATTAAAATTAACATAATCAGCACTTATAATTTTAGTGAGCCAGTCTGGATTTTATGTTATCTAATTGTATTTAATAAAACTAAAGTAGACTGCTCCAAATTTTGGGGTCTTGGTTAGGTCAGAAAAAAAATTCCCATTTTGTTTTTGTGAAATGCTGGGAATAGTGCAAAATGATATAAAATACACATTTCTTTGCTTTTGGACTTTTCATTGTGCAACTGTGCAGTAAATAGTTGTGCCATTAGAATTATACATCTTTCTACACATTGCAGTTTAAAAAAAAAAGAACAATAATTTACAACGCTACAAAAAAGTGCATGAACGATACTTAAGAGCTTGCTGCAAACAATGCTTTTATAGAACGAGTGTGGTTGGGAACATTTGTACTCTGTGCTTTACATTTCAATGACAAGTGTAGAAGCTGCCGTGTTCAGTAAAAATGTATTAGTCTTTATTTCATTCTTGAAAGCATGTTTTTCTGTGTTAGCACTTTTTGACATCTGCAAAACAAATATAAAACCTTTTTTCAAGGCAAGCCTTTTTAAATATGTTCTTCTTAAGGGGATTTACTTATCTTTTTATTTGTTTGTCCCATTCAAAAATGTAATAAAGCATCAAAATATGTAGTCTGCACATATAAGTATGTAACAGTGTGTGTATATGGATGTAAAGGTTTTCATTAATCTAGGTCATGGTATATAATTATATAGTAGTTGTTAGTCACATTCAATTGGACTCCTGTTCTGTAATGTCGAAGACATTTTACCACTCATTTAAGTGTCCTCAGTTCTAATGAATTCTAGGAACATAAACCCGTATTTATAGTAAAGCTGGTAATGATAAAATATGTCAAGACTGTCCAGACCGGGCTTACATTAAAACAACCTCAAGATCAACCAATAACATGGGACAACCCAAAAGAAGAAAAAGTAGAACACACAAAATAGTATAGTCATCCCATATGCGGCTGGATTGTCAGAAAAATTCTGAAAGATTTTTAACAAAACATCACATCCTTATGCCAGCCCAGAAACACCGACACAAAGGCTTGTACATTCAAACGACCCTACACCCAAGCACAGTGTAGTGATGAATGCAAAGACTCTGTAGATCAAGACTCAGCAGTTTTCCTGCAACTTAAGGAAGAGAAGGCAACAGGTAGGCAAGAGACATGAAAGAGGCCATCTACTTCAAACTGGAAAAGCCATGCCTATGCCAGTGTCGGACCTTCTATTGTCACCCACATATATTGCCATTTCAAAATCTGTACCCTGGTGATTTAATGACAAATTGAACATGCAGCCATGTAACTCAAACGAGACACCTGTCCCGTAAAAACACACTTATGTAACTTACTTATGTGTTCTTATGTAGTACAACTAGTACTAAGAAAAGATGTCCTTGAGTTGGAAAAAGTCCAGCGAAGGGCAACCAAACTAATTAGGGGTATGGAGGACCAGAGCTACGAGACAAGGCTACTAAATTTAAACATGTTCACATTAAAGGTGAGGAGATTAAGGGGGGATATGATTTCCATGTACAAAATGTTTAATGGTGGTAGCAACATTAGCGATAAACTGTTTAAAATTAACTCCGTTACAAAAACTAGAGGCCATCACCTAAAATTGGTGGAAAAAAAATTCCAGCACAAGGGGCGAAGGGGGTTCTTCACAGTAAGATCAGTTAGGGTCTGGAACTCACTGCCACAGGCGGTGATTTCAGCAAATAATGTGGAATTGTTCAAGAAACTTTTGGACGATTTCTTAAGGGACCGTAATATACAGGGGTACGGGTACTCCTAGAATGAGATCCTAATAGGTTGGACTTGATGGACTAATGTCTTTATTCAACCTCAAATACTATGTAACTATGTAACTATGTAGCTATAAATGCTGGGGTATGTTACCAACAGTCATAAGAACTGAGGAAGCTACTGAGATGAGTGGTAAAATATCTGCAACATAACAGAACAAATCTAGTTGAATGTGAATAACTACTTCTAAAACACTGTTGTACAAGGAGTTGCCTAACAAACTGGTTATTTTATCCAGTGTTACTATATTCATAATTAACATGCTATCATGCAATCAGATGACCTGCTATTTTTGCTATGACTAAACTGCAGATATAATATATATATATTAGGGATGTCCCGATACCGGTACTAGCATCGGTATCGGGACCGATACAAAGCGCCGAAGCTTGCTCTATGTTTTTTTTTTACTTACCGTGCCGCGCTGAGCTGAGCGTCGCATCACTGCTGCTCCAGTGGGCGGTACTCCAGGCAGTCACCGGCCACCTAAATTAGGACCCCAACTGGAGCGCCGCCCAACGGAGCAGCAGTGACGCAATGCTCCTCTCCAGCTAATCGCTGACGGCGTCCTCACGTGTGAGGAAAATCGTGAGGCACAGCGATTGAGGCAACAGTGAGTAAGAAGGGGGCTGGGCTTAGTTTTTTGTCTACTGCTGCAGTGCATTCTATATGTACTGTATATGTGCTACATATAGAATGCACTGCAGTAATAGAGTTACAATTCTGCACTGCTAACATGAATGGTTAAATGATGCATAGTACATAATAGTAGTTGTACATAACATGTAGTTGTACTATGGATCATTTAACCCCTTCATGTTAGCAGGTCAGAATTGTAAATCTACTGCTGCAGTGCATTCTATATGTAGCACATATACAGTACATATGCAGCAGTAGATTTACAATTCTGCACTGCTAATCTGAATGGGTTAAATGATCCATAGTACAACTGCATGTTATGTACATATTATGTACTTTGGATCATGATTTAACCTATTCATGTTGGCAGGGAATAATTGTAACTCTATTACTGCAGTGTACTGGACGTGAGTGTTGTATATGTACTATGGATCATGATTTAGCCTATTCATGTTAGCAGGGCAGAATTGTGAGCGCCTCCCACAAGCTGAGCACCGAGCTGTGATGCAGTGATCCTGCCCAGCGCCGACTATGAGAGGCATCCCGTGAGACAACAAGGATCAGAGTGAAACTGTGATTTCCATGTTGAATAATTAATATAATATCTCTGTATTTCATTTAACAACCCATTCCCATTGTTTATAATGTCATACAATGGTATAGCTTGTAATGCCATTACATTTACAGTATATTAATATCCTGCAAATGTCGAGAAGTGGATTAAGACTAACTAGATTGAGAGGCAAGAGCATTCAGTGCTAGCGATGTGCTCTGGGCCCACCACAGAAATCAATGTAAATCAATGGAGTGGCAAAGCCTGTGCAACACATCCAAAGTGAGTACTAAGCAGCTAAGCTCAGTGCATACTGTTAAACCCAGCAGTTAAAGTACTATTAAACTCTCAATCTTTTTTTCAGTAAAGAAGTTTGGCTTCCCTGAACTTCATGTCCAGTAAATGATTATAAGGGACAACATAGTCTCTAGCAGCTGTCTATCTACTAGCTTAGAGTAGGGAAAAGGAAGAAGGGAAGAAGGAGGAGAGGAGAGTAGGGGGGAGGGAAGAGGCTTGCCTTGCTGTGCCTGTGTGTTTGTGGAAACACACATGGCTTACTAGCATACACATTGGTGGCTCTATAGTACCCTGCAAGGGAAAAGAGCCACCCTAAAACAGGATACCAGGTCCAGCGCTCAGGGGACCGACTGATTTTCTAGGAAACTAAAACTTTTAAACATCAATAAGGAGCATCCATTGTAAGTGATTTCATCAGCATTTAAAAATTGCTTAGCATCCTTTTTTGCAGGGTGCCAAAAGAGCTGCCATTTATATTCAGTAAATACTTAACTGAAGTAGCAAAATTAAGGTCCTAATCATAGCAGTTGTGATCATGTGTGTTTCTGGTGGCCATCAATCCTATGATCTTCTCTATTAGGGTGTAATGACTGATCAATGCACCTGAAAAGCCAATATATTTTATATCAGCAAAACTATTGGTAATTGTCTCCCCTGCCTCTGTTTCTGTACAGTTAGACCTGCAATATTTTACCTGTTTGCATCAATAGGCAAAATAATCTGATGCAATGAATTGTTTTTGAACAATAGACGGTATTGTGCTTTCTAAAACATGTTGTTTTGTTTGGTGGCATGACAATTACTTAGTGGAAGATTTTTAACATAACATTCACTCTTGTTGCTATTCTATTATCTTGCAGATCTCTCTAAGGACAGGTTGAATATATACAGTACATCAGTGATATATATTGAAGAGAAACAAACACATTAGTAATACTGTTTGCACATTATGTAGAAAAAACATTTCTACCTTTCTGATTTGGCAACATTTTTTTAGCAGCAAAGTCATAAAAGAAAGGATTTGTTTTTTCACTTTCTGATAAACCATTGGCCTCTCTGAGTGCTCAGTCCTGATGCAGAACAAGAAATTAAACATATAAGACATGTATGTTTCACAATAATGTGGTCTGTTCTGCGGCCTAGGTCTACATGGGTGACTTTTATTCTAACTACTTTATGATGAAAAATATCTGCTACTCTCACACACAGTTTAACCAATGTGTACTCCTAGAATATATCAGCAATAGTAATGGAACATTTTAGCTGTTTTTTTTTTTATTAGGACTGAAGCTGGGTCTCACCTAATTGTATAAGAACAGTAATGATTTTGGGAAGTGATTTAGCACATTTGAAAATCAAGTTTTGGCCAAAACATTTGATTTAAAATGACACTAAACTCAGGAGTTAAATCTTAAAAATGCATTCAAGTACCTTAACTATTAACAATACTGTACCTTATTTTTGTATCACTCGACTGTATATCACCTCTGAATAGGTGCTGACACTGTTCTGCCTTCTGAAGGGTGGCAACTTTTGTTCCCTATGGTCTCTGTGTGTGTTGGAAAGTAACCACCACTCCAAGCTCATACCTTTGATAGACTATAATCTCAATACAAATCAGTAAACTAAATGTGAGATTGTAGTCTATCACTTAGCAAAATGAACAACAGTAAATAGGGTAATCAACCGTATCTCAAAAATATCAAAGGGGTTAAGAGTAGAGGAAAGTCATGAGTAACTCACCCCATATACAATCACAATAGAGAATAAAGATGCATTTAACACCACCCATTTACTAAGAACTGGGGGGACTTTCAAATCATACTCAGACGACCTTGACTTCAAATATTAAAACATAAACTTTTAATCACAACCGCATTACATTAAAGTTATCTGATTGTTATGTCCTT
>NW_017306598.1:1086778-1101109 GCF_000935625.1 Nanorana parkeri | reverse complement strand
TTCTTGATGGAAAGATTTTAAAAAATGTAATAAAATATTATTATAAAAAAATTCAAGATGATACATGCTGGTCAGGCTTCCAATAAATTAATAGTCCCATATGAAACATGGTTCCAGATAATGTATGTTAAAATGGCGATGTTGTATTATGAGTTCCTCAACATGTTTTGCCGGTGTTGGGCTTCTTCAGGAGGATCCCATACCATATCAGATGAATGGTACCAGCTTGTGCTTATTCTAGATGGGCAGACAGGGAGCTCCCTGCACCCGGTAGGGCCGTGGGAGGAACACCACTCACAAGCAAGTAGGTGTTAAGACAAGATCACAGAGAACAGAGTTGTGAAGAAGTGCAGTTAGTTTCTCCCTCCAGTGAGCAGGGAAATCGACTGTAATTGTTTTAATTACCCAGTCATAAGCAAGTGAAATGTAATAAAACAGGATTTTTTTTTTTGCTACCACATGATTGCTTGGTTTTAGTAAACACTGCTTCATCTTATTTACTAAGCTTAGTATTTACTTTGTTAAGTGAACAGTCTGTATTCTTTAGTAAACCAGTTGTGTGGGTCTCTGCCCACGTTTGGCATATTCTAACAACTCCTGTTTCATTGTCCACAATGTAAAAGAAATAAAACAGCAACAGAGAGAGTGGGACCCACACACAATGTCCATAACAGTAATCGGTGGCTTAACTGTCTCAAACTTACAAAAACTGAAATATTAGTTTTGTGTTGTTTAATTCTTGTACCATGAGTTATTTTTATAACTGGAGCAGTTCTTGTAAATCTAATTTTCTGTTTCAACCCCATGCTTGAAAAAATATAACTTTTTAAGCATTCCAGAAGACTTCTAGATGACTGCTTCCAATTTTCAACAATGTATGCACTCACATTCTGCCTGCTTGGTGCAAGCCATGGTCAAAGCTGTATTACATGTGAAAATTGCATAGTGTGTCACCAATATTTTGATCTAAGGCAGATCATACTACAGGGGACCTGTTCTGGTCCAATATGTAGATCTCAGTGGTCCAGGTTACAAAGGAACAGTGGACAAAGATACTGTGTGAAGTTGTTCATTGTCACTGCTCGAGTTGCAGAGCAGCATAATTAAACTTGTAGACAAAACCTGCTCAACCGAAAAATCTAAATATATTTTCTCTGCATAGATACATTTAAATAAGAAAGCACAACAATATATCTGTGAGTACTTGTTGCAAAAACTGAAAATTATAATGGCTCATCAAGTATGCCTCCAAGATGTTTGCCATAAAATTAGCATCATGAAAAGTTTGATTGTAGCTTTCAGAATGCTAATACCGCACATTTGTTGGATCCTGCTGAAAGTGATTTATAGGGCTTGCCCAATGGTTTTCATATATGCTTGCTGACCATTAATGATGTGTGGTTCAGAAAAAAACATATTAGACCTTAGTCTGTTGTTTATTTCCTGTACCCAATCTGATTTACAGTTCATTATCAACTCTGATAGCTGCCAGTGAAAGTGATTTAAATCCAAAATGCATCAGAACAAGCCTGGATTTGAGACTCTGGTCTGTAGATTACTTCCTCACACAGCGATTAATGATTTATTTTTAGAATTTATCTCAATATCAGTAGTGACCATGTATATTGTTTTTATTTTGGTGACACTATTGTTCAAGCACTGTGAATTATTTGAAGGACGTCAAGGAAAAGTAAGCATATTTTTAGCTAGCACATATTTTGTTATATAGAGCCAAAGGAAATCTCACTGCTCCAATTCCTTAGCCACCATCAGGACTCCCCAGGTGCTGGTCTAATAGGTGCGTCTCCACCTTGGAATGTAGCAGTATACGAACAGACCGCACTATCCAGAAAATTCCAATACTTCAGACTTTATTAAAATTCACTGCAAATCCAGTATAACAGTGAAAAAATTGTGTATAACGCAACAAATGCCAGCACGGCGCACCCCCAACCAGTTACAACCTCTCACATGTTTCACCTGCAGGCACCCAGAATAAGCCTGCAGGTGAAACATGTGAGAGGTTGTAACTGGTTGGGGGTGTGCAGTGCTGGCATTTGCTGCTTTATACACATATTTTGTTATATTGTAATTTTCAATATGATCTTCACATTTCTACATGCTCATACCTTTACATTTCTACACCCAACAGAGCTCTGTTGGAAAACAAAGGAGGGTACAGTTCACCAGTGGTTGCAAGAGGAAGGAGTCTCTGGTGGTAGGCGATGAAAGTGGAAAATCTTTTGCTGGAAACAGTTAGGAAACTGCTAAAGTCTGGCAGTTACCCGTAGACATAGCATGCTAAGTAAAAAGAGTCACTCAAATTGATCACAAGTGTATTCTCTGCTGTACATGGATATATGTACAAGGACAATGAGTTATTTTGGCATAGAAATCCAGATACGTTTGCATAATGGTGGAATTAAGCTAGATCAGGTTGCCAGTGAGGTCTTTTGGGTTACCTTGAGGAAGCATGGGGACACCATCTTCCAAATACCAGCAATGGTTTTAAGGATTAGCACATAAAAAGGATCCTCAATGATAAATCAGGAAGCAACTGTATGGGAATTCCAAAAAACAGAATCTCACCAGAGTCTCTTGTTGCCTTATTGTAAAATAATGTACACGACCTATAATGTCTCAGGGCCTACCTAGGTCTGTTCATTTCAGGCCTAGAGAGTAGTTTACCATGTTAATCTCCAGTGGGCCATTTTTCAGGAGCTTCAGTAGCTGGTTAGAAATAGAGTGGAGCATGATCGGCATATCAGAGTCTGCAAAAGGGATGCTGCAAGCCTGAATGTTGTTTCTTCTCATGCAATTGTCTTGATGATGCAACTCAAGGATCAGACCATAGAGCTGTGCAGACTGCTGAGAGATTGCTGCTTGATAATCATTAAACCTGGTGAATATGTACATCAACTTCTCGGCCTCTTCCACTTTGTTGCCAATTGCATTTGATCGTTTTTAACCATTGCTAGCTTATATGTAGGTACCTGATGTTTTAGTATAAGTCGGCATCAATCTCAGTATCCCTTGATGCTGGGGAATACAACCCAGGGTTGAAGGAGTTTGCTGGGGAAGCAGAGAAATTGGTAGGGTTGAGCTCTGAGGTAGGGAAACTGCACATGGGAGTCATGTCGGTCGTGGGTGCTGGTGCAGTCCGCAGATGCTAGTGTCACTTAGGGGTTTATTCACAAAGCTGCCGAAGGATCTGGCCGTAGCTTCGGCCGATCCTTCGGCTGGCTTCGGCCCCAGGACCCCTTTGGTTCAGGAGAACCGAGGGGGTGCTGTACGGGCTATTCACAATATCACCATCATTCGGCTCACTTCACTTCTGATCGGTCATTCACTCGGCTGTCCTCGGCAGCTTTGTGAATAGACCTCTTAGCATAGTCAGCAAAAAGTCCTGTTAATGCTTCTGTCTGCTCTCACGCAGAAAGGGGTTCAGTTTGCAGTTCTTTTGGTTCCCCATTTTGCTTGAATTTGGTGGTAATTAAGGCCTTAATTTTGCATGATCCTCAACTGAGGCTCTATCCTATGCCAAACAATTATTTTATAATGCCTTTACATTTGTAACCACAGTTAGTACTATGTGTCCCTAGTTTTGAATGAACCGGATGTGATTTACATCACTTCCTGTTCATTCATGATTTTCTCAATGCGGAGAAGCACTCACTACAGAGGCTCCTCCCCATTCAAAAACTGGTGATAGTAATATTTTACTATCACCAGTTTCTGAATGAATGGGAAGCCCCTGTACTGAGTGCTTTCCATTCATTGAGTGCTGAGGCTGCAGAAAAAGAAATTGAGGACTCTGTGTCCTCAATTTTGTTTTCTATTTCAAAAGGGAAATGTCAGGGGTCTCTTTAGACCCCAGATATTTCACCATAGCTCCCCAACAGTAAAAATTAAAATAAAAAAATGTAAAACAAAAAAATTATTAAAAAATAAATAAAAAATGTGTAAAAAAAACCTAATAAAAAAGCACACCCTCTACCCCCACACACACATAACATACACGTGCACCATATTGTGGTGTACGCCATGCACATGTGCTGCAGTGCGTTGTTAGAACGCATCACAGTGCATGATTTTATTTATTTTGGCAGTGCATGGCAAAGCTTTGTGACGCATTGCCGTGCGTTGTGATACCTTGTGTTGCAATTAAATACACGCCTGTATCATTTTATCACAACACAAACACCAACACAGTGCAAAAACGATTTTTAACATAAGTCGCTTACTTACAGTTTTGCGTACCTTCATTTTTTTACCTTTTCGAAAAAAAAGGTGCAATTTCAAATTTGCAAATATTTGTTATTTATTAACTCAATACAGTTTTATTTTTTAGATTTAGTCATAAAATATTTTTTTTGTGCGCTGATACTGATTTAAGTATGCTTTATCAATTGAATTGTGTATTTTTATCTGTTTAATGTTAATTTGATAAACATTTGCGCAATTATTGCAGGGCCTACAAATTTAGTAGCACCATCGTTTTATTCTACCGGGTCTGCGCTTTCAGAAAATATATGGTTTGGGGTTTTTTTTACAAACGCTAGCAACGCAGCAATTGAAAATCAAATCAATGGGAAACATTGCAAAAATGGGGTGGCCAGCTGAGGTGCAAAATGTTTGGCTTGGCAGCAAAAGGGTTTTTGAATCCATGTCTGTGAGTCAGCTAACACATTGAAAACAATGCACTCCTTGTGTCATATCTAAATATTCATTTTAAAGGGATCTGAGAACAAAGCAAATAGGATTTTTGATTTTTAACTTTGTGTGACATGCGATTTAAAAAAAAAAAAAAAAAAAAAACACGTAAATAACGCACTGTCCAGATTGTTAGTGTGCTTGACCCAAATAGCAGTCATCTTTGGTCCAGAGCTATGTATGACTGATGTATGACCTTTTTGGGACCTATTCGAGCAGTCTACAGAGCAATGATGAACTAATAACTCATACACCAATCTGAAAACTTTTGTAACTACTATAATTACAGCAGTGTAAACTTGTTTTATGTTGGTCACTACACTTAGCACTAACCGACAGCCTGTTTTTGTTGCCACAATTCAAGTTTTACTTTCTGATACCCCTTCCCTTTTATAGTCACTGTAGTAAAATATTTCAACCCCTGGCATCATCTCCCGGAGATAAGAACAGTAGTAAAGGAAACCAAGCAAAAATATAATCAATTTCTTTGCTATGAAATTCCCCAAGACCTTATGAGAGAAAGGGGTATACTCAGGGGGCTGTGAATTTACAGTGTGGTGCCTTATGTCAGGGATACCACGTGACGCAAATGAAGTGGAGAGCCGAGATATGCTCACTGGGACAGTTCGAGGAGTTAAGATTTGTAGGTTAGCTAATGGCATTTCACCTGCTTGTCACAGTTACACAAAAAACGGCACACAGAAGAACAATTTAACAATTCCACGGAAATAGGAAAGATGCGTTTTGTTCTTTAACATTTCATGGCTTTTGGGAAAGGTTTATGTACAAATGCTCACCCTGAACTCATTACATCTTAGGTGCTTGTGGCTGTATTGGTTAAGACAAATGGTAAATCTCATAACATAAACTGCAAAAAAAAAATCAAGATAATGGAAGGGAAGATTCATGGTGGAAGTAATGGATTCCACAGTTTCATCGTATTAGGGGTTTACTTATAATCTCTCTCTTGGCAGTAGTTTCAGGTAATTAGTGTGAGCCACTGCATGCTTACAGGGACGGGGTAAAGAGTTGTTATAGGTGTGAGGCACAGTAGAGCTGTGGAAAATATGAAGAAACAATTGGTGCCGAAGCTAGCCGAAGGATCGGCCAAAGCTACGGCCAGATCCTTCGGCAGCTTTGTGAATAGACCCCAGAGAGATTGTTTTATGGGCTCCCTTGTTTCCATTAAGGTAGAAAACATGAAGCCTTTCATCCTGAAGAGAAATGATCATTGCTCAAAAAATAAGACAAATAAATACAGTATATCTGACTTAAAGTGGTCCTTGTTTACAAAACAGTTACTATTTTAATCTTTCCAAGAGGACATGAGGAAACGTTCACTGGTAATAATAATGCATATATAGCTATTGTGGTGACCTTTTCTGCTGAAGAAGCATTAAAGTAAACCTGTGTCAAACCTGAATAATTTATACTGAGCATATTATGAGCATATCCATAAGTAGAAGTTATCTTTGATGTCAAAATGATCAATAAATAAAAGAAGTTATATGCAAATCTTGATTTGCCGAGTAAAAGTTCAGCTGGAACCCACTGCTCAAAGTTTCCAAGCCTCCCTATTGAACAGTGAGGACACACAATGAGGACACACATCCCATTAAAGCACCAATAGGGAGATTTATGGTTAAGGAAATGTTGGAACCATGCTTGACTCTTCTAAGGACAGTAGGGATCTGTCTATTTCAGCTGCCTATATGTATCTCTGGATCTTCTGGTTTTGACGGAGGTTTTTTCATCAAATGGTCAGTTTGAAATTACCGGGTTTGTTTTCAGGTTTATTTTAAAGGAAAGTGTATGCATACTTCTTTCATTACTCTAATATGTAGAATTGTTTTCAATGTATTGGTAACCCTTCAACAGCCATCAGTTAGATACAAATTATCATACTACAAACTACTCTGTTTGATTTTTTTTTACCCAATAAAACATAAAATTAATGACATAATGCCACCCACACTCTAGAAAATCATCAAGTGAAACATCTGTGCATACTGCCAGTGCCAGCTTTATTGCCCAATGTATTATCCAGCTTACAATTAAATATACAGTACTCTTATACGATACTTTTCAATGATTACTTCATTTGTTTGCGGTTTTAATAAGGCAATCTGGTGGAATCTCTATATTCATTTTAACTCTTCAATGACGGAGCTGAAAAGAAAATTCCATCTTTTTCTTAATAAAATAATAAATGCACACTTCTTCGTAAAGAAAAAAATGTGTATTTATTATTTTTTGCCTAGGAGCCAGTAAAGCATTGCATCTGGGATCTGGGATCAGTGCAGACTGCGGACTCTTCCTCCCATCCACATCAAGGTATGGTCATTCAGTAACAGGGACAGAAGGAAGTCACAACACTTGTATTCCACTGAGAACTACAAGGCCCTCTGCTGCGGTGGCTGATGGGACTTTTAGTTTCTCCATTCACAGATCCTGTCAAAGAATCTGTAAATAGAAGACGTGGCTCTGTGGGCGAAGCCATGCATAGCTGTGCTGAATTAAAAAAATTTACACAACCCTATAGGGGCGTAACTAGAAATCATAGGGCCCCATAACAAAATTTTGCATGGGGCCCTGTGATTTCTAGTTATGCCCCTTGCAGAGCCCACCTGAGATCCCACACAGCCCACCTGAGAATGACCCTGCGGAGCCGAACAAAGACTCTCTATGGTGGGCTCTGCAGAGTCTCAGGGCTGAACACCTCTTACCTGTCAGCGCTGTCCGCCTCCGTGGTCGAAGGGCCCCGCCTCCTCTTCCGTCCCCGGGCCCCGCCTCCTCTTCCATCGTCGGGCCCTGTCTTCTCTTCTATCGATGGGCCCCGCCCCCTCTTACATCTTACATCACTGGCCCTGTCTCCTCCTTCACTGCAAACGCCGGGTCCAGCCTCTTCTGCAGCAGCTGCTGGCTGTCACTGACACAGCTCAGCAGTGGATGTGAGGAAGAACACGCCGTTGCACACATCACTGACAGGTTGTCAGTGATCTAACATGGGCACGTTCCTCTTCACAGCAGCCAGTGAAAGGGAGCACCCTGATATGCCATAGCGACCAAGGCGGCCCGCACGGCATCAGAGGGATGCCCTGGCTGGACCCCCCCTGTGCCCGGGCCCCATAGCGGGTGAGTTTTTTGGTTGGACAGGTTGCGATAAGACCAAGTTTTACGTTACATCCTGAATACGGATGTTGTATGAAACAGGTCAGAAAGGTAAACTTAGCAATTAATGACTGACCCCAGTTTTGCAACTTTGGCATATGTTAATAAAACTGTATATATCTTTGCAACTATTTGGTCTATCCAGGTGACTTATACCTTGTTTTTTGTAGGACACACTGAGGGGAATTTATCAAAACTGGAGCAGACAAAATCTGGAGCAGATGTGCATGGCAACCAATCAGCTTCTCTCTTTCATTTTCAAATCTTAACTGAACAAACTGAATATAGAAGCTGATTGGTTGCCATGCACATCTGCTCCAGTTTTTGTCTGCTCCAGTTTTCGTAAATTCCCCTCATTGTGCCTTCATTTGGTGCAAATGGTAATGGTTATCTTCGGATTTTTTTTATTATCAAAGGAAAACTGGACCAAAATAGGAAAAAAAATAATGTTTTAAGATTTAGCTGTATATTTGTATGCCATTACCCTGACTCATCACCAAAAAAAGCTAAATAAATATTTCTACTCCTGACTTTCACAGCAATACTGCATATGTGTGTAATTTGTTATTTGTACCCGTAGTAGGATCAAAAACCAATACTGAGCATTGTGCTATTTTTTTTATTCTACCTAAACACACTGACCCTAACACCAACATTGACACAAACTTAGATTAAGCCCTGATCTAGCAATTTATCTTAATTTATGTTTTTTTTAAGATACTTTTTTTCACTTTTTTATAGACTTCTCTAGTGAGGGGGAAAAGATAAAAAATAGTGTTTCCTCCTCCGTAGGAGAAACGGTACAGGGTAGCTTCTATTCACAGTAATCACTGCGATTGGCTGTCATGGTCCTTTCACAAATGGGAGCGGCTCTTCCTAGAGCACAATTGTTAGTAAGAGACCAGGAGCTGTCGGAGACAGCACAAACACATTGTACATATATGAAGTGCCATGGAAGAAACCCCACTTCTGAGATGCCGCCTCAGAATGTGTGACACTAACGGGAAGAGGTTACATCTGAACAGAATATATAGTTGGTATAAGTGATAAGTAAGAACATAATGAATAAATACTTTTTTTAAAGGAAAATTATGGGATGAGTAAAATAAACTCATCCCTGACATATGACACTAAAGCTGTCACGCATCAGCTCTATAGATCTAGGCTGGTCCTAGAGTAGTGCTTGACTAGAGGAAGCAGGGAGAGAGCTGGCCACAGGGTGAGAGGTGAGATGCTCTGCACCCACCCTCACTTCCTGTTAGGAAAAAGCTGTAAGCAGGATAGGAAGTGGTGGTAAATCTCTCTGACCAATCCCTGCATAGCAATGAAATCCTGACAGGGGTTCTAACTCTTCTACAATTTATCCAAAACAAAGAAATACGGATTTGACAGGGCATACACTTTATGTGCATAATTGTAAGGTAGCTCAATCCTTGAAGGAAAACTACTTCTTGTGAGCAGACAATTTTCTAGCCTAAAATAGGTTAGCTATGGTTTTTCTAAGACAGCTTAACTGTTCTTGCTTTTCAGAAAGATGTAAATAAGTTAATGTAAATCATTTATTGATAATGGAATATATATTGTACATCTGTCCAAGGTGTTTTTCTATTATCAAATAGATTACATGAGAAAGCTAGAAAAAATATAACTAGAAAATAATCAATAAGCATAATCTTGGTTGGCTGATGTGATTTCGTGTGGGCAACCTCACTCAGCTATGCTTTAATGAAAGATATAAAAAAATCACTGCACAGTATACCATCTGCGGTTAGCCCCAAGTATCGCAGTAAGTTAACCGTGGTGCCAGTAGATAAACATTATTGCTCCTCTGAGCTTAAAATAGATTTTACAATTTAAAATGAAAGAGAACCCTAACATGACGTCCTTTTGCTATTACAGGAAGCCTAATTCATAATTCAGAACTCTTTAGTCAAGCAGACTGTTGGTTTGGTAGGGGAGGTATGGAAACTAAAGAGTATGCCTGAATCGGGGGAAACACTTCGCTTTCATTCAGCAATTTGGCCTTGTTTAGACTGCTGGGTATTAAAATCAGGCAGTTGATTCACAGTTTTGTTTGTTAATCAGTTGCCCTCTTCAGTGTTAGCATCACAGCTGGACAGTTTTGTACACATTGCAGCGACCACAATGCTTTGCAGTGCAGCGAAAATATACAGCATGTTGCATTTAGCAGGTGGAGCACTCTGGGAAACATGACCATAGGGATGAATGGGACCATGCCAAATCAAACTCGTCTGCCAGACGAAAGCGCTGCTCTCCACCCCTGCTGGCTGGCTGGCTGGCTGCCGGAGGAAGATTCGTCCCTCACGGCTCCCTCTCTCCCTGATGTCACTTCCTCCCACTACAGCCGCGGAGGAAATAGAGGAGGGAGGGAGAGTCGAGGAACAGGAGACAGCGCCACCTGGCGTCCGCCGTCCTTCTCCCCCTGTCCTTCTCCCGCCGTCCGTCGCCCGCCGTCCTCCGTCCGCCGCAAGAAATGCAGGTATGCGGCATTGTAATGTTTGAATCATGTGCCCGGGCGGGAGGTGGCCACAGACCCGGGCACATGATTCCAAACCCGGGTTGTACGGGTGAAACCCGTACGGGTGGCAACCCTACTTTCTGCTGTTTTACATGCCAAATGCTTGTCACTCAATTGCGGAGTGGTATTTCGATTTAAAAAAATGATCCATGGGTTCCAAAATGAGGAAAATATGGCATTCAGGTGGCGTCTCCTGAATGCCAGGCAGTTCCAAGCGATGCACTGAGGAATGCTTTTTAGAGGGCGTGGGGCCTGCTGCTCATCTACACGTGGCTTAAAGGAGCTGTGCTCTCTGCCGGATGTCAACACTGACAGGGTTATTCATAAAAGGGTAAAGAGTTTGGGGAAGGCAGGAGAAGTGACCAATCTAGGCCAGAATAGCGGA
The DNA here is from genome assembly GCF_000935625.1 of Nanorana parkeri. NCBI lineage: Eukaryota > Metazoa > Chordata > Amphibia > Anura > Dicroglossidae > Nanorana > Nanorana parkeri. The sequence continues at coordinate 1,090,301 of NW_017306598.1, read as the reverse complement.
TTTGGAAAGATTCTCCAATTCAGCTCACTTTCCAAATCAGCTATTTTGCCCTAGATTGTTCACTTCTTCTGCCTTCTCCAAACTCTTCACCCTTTTGTGAATAGGCCTGTAAATATCGTAGCACTCATGATCTAATCCCCGCAGCAGAGAAGGTAGCATCAGTAGTTTACCACTGCTGTAATGTTGAAGAGTTTATGGGGTATTCTTTTGAAGCCAATCGAAGTCATAGAAACCGATATTCGGTCACAGGGTCATTGTACTAACAGCCTTCACCTTTAGTCTTCACTTTTTCATTGTTGCAGCAGTTGAGCAGTGGGATTAATTTACTAAAGGCAAATAGGCTGTTCACTTTGCAATGCAATTTTCCTTTAGCTTAGTGAACGTGGTGAAAACTCACTTTGCAAAGAATACAAAAAAACAAGTGCAAGGAAAATAAAATAAACAGTATTTTTGTTTGGATATGTTTAGATGATGGAAGTCAGCAGATTTTCACCTCATTCACTAAGCGAAGGGAAAATTCCCGTTATGTAAGCAGCCTATTTGCCTTTAGTAAATCAACACCAGTTTGTCTAAATATCGTGTGTAGTCCAGTGACGCGCGGTACCTTTGGTTCCGGGTGAGGCATTCCCAAGCCTCACTCACCAGCATGCCCCGCCCCCAGCCCACCGAAGCCACGCCCCCATCCTGCCAAAGCACCACCCCCAGCCCACCAAAGCCCCACCCCCCAACCCGGTCCCCAAGCTATTGTGAAGGAGGGAGGTAGGAGGAAAGGAGGAGACAGGGAGGAGCCTCCTTGTCCTTCACTTGCTTGTCACTGCTGAGACATCGAGATAAATGGCCTCAGTGGTATTCTTTTCTTTTTTTGATTGGACAGCTTGGACCAATGGCTATTTGCCATTGATCCAAGCCATCCACAGAGCTCACGCCTCTAACAAAGAGTAGAGACTTTGACAGCTCTTGCCTCACTAGTTAGGTTACACAAGCAGTGGGGAAGCCCGCTGCTGTGTAACCTAACTACCTGTCAAAAAACGGATGCAGTGCCGCCTGTAATTAACCCGCAGCGCTCTGTCCATGACAGGTTACACAGAGGGGAGGATTTCCCTGCTGTGTAAGCTGCTGGAAGCCGATCTGATTGGAGAAAAAGCTGTCAGCTTCAGACTGGAAGCTGACAGTTTTTTCCTCCATAATACTAGGTGAGGCTCTGCCTACCCTGACCGCACATCCCTGGTGTAGTCCAATAAGCAAATATGCCCATGCTGCTCAGTGCACTTGGTAATCTAACAGACCTGGTCAGACACACCTCCTCTCTTCCTTAGTACTACAAGTTTGTGTGAGGGCATTTGTGCTGAGGGGTATGGCTGTTATGTATCTATGCCAGCAATTAGCTCTGGAGTGGACGTGCAGCATTTTCACTGAGAAAAAAGGAGCATTCTAAAGCATTTCTTAAACTCAGAAATCCTAACACAAAGAAAAAAAGAAATCATAGAAATAATAAAAAATGTCCATACAATGATGGTATACATGTTTCCAGAATGTTTGCATTTACTAAAGCCCAGCTGAATCTCTTGCTGTAGGTTAAGTATGTAGATATGGTGAATGTACAGAGAAAAGCTATACTTTAAAAGTCTGTTAGTTCTTGAATAGAGCCCCCATGCCAGCACAAAGTTCACTCCCCCAGCATTCAGCAGCAGAGAGGAGTGCTGCTTTTTGTACGGAACCAGCAGTCTGTGCAGTGGTCTGATGCGCCCCCCTGTGAGTCAGAGCTAAATCTGTGCAATCAGCAAAGATCACACTCCCTGCTGATCGCCTTGGCTGTGACTCACAGATGATAAACTGAACTTCTGCAGAGAGACCACTGCTTCCACACAGTGAGCAGTGACCCTCTCTGGAGCTGAATATCAGGAGAGTGAATTTGGGTTGGTGCTCTACTAAACTAAAAGTAGTAGTACACTTAAAATTTAAAGGAAAACTATAGGGTCAGAGCTTTTCCCCATAGTTCTCCTAAGGGTCACGGGAGAACGCACACTAGCGTTCTCCCGTGACTCAAAGCTCAGTATATCGCGAGCTACAGCTCGTGGTACACTGAGACACCACAGCCGGCATGGATCCCGACAATACTGTCTGGATCCACCCAGCTGCGGCATTGACAGCTGTCTCTCCCTATCCAGAGGCAGAGCCAGCTGTGCCTGCCCCCTCCCCCGTTCGTTTCGCCAGTCAGCGCTGGAGGATCGGACAGGAGAGGGGGGAATCCCTGCAGGGAGCCATGAGTGACAGTCACGGCTCTCTGCAGCGATAGATCGAAAAGTGAGCGAGCGTCGGTATGTGTCCGCTCACTTCCTGATCTGCTGAGTCGACCTGCGACAGTTTCATTGTCACAGGTCGGCTCAGATTATGAAGCTGAGTGAAAATCACATAATTCTCCTTTAACTTCACATTCACTGTATCTGCATACTTAACCTTAAAGCCTCAAATAGGTTTTAATATATGAAGAAAAGATGCATAACTAGTACATCATCACTGTCTGTTAGTTCTAGCAGTAGTTATTAGGAACACTTTTGGAGTTGGCATAAGCTGTCAAACCCTTAAATCTCATTCATTTTGTCCTTGAGAACAGCAAGAATTTGACTTCAAACAAGTGACTCCAATAAACTAAATCTGGAAAATGGAAATCTGTCACCCACAGAGCAGTGAGGAATAGAGAGATCCTAATCTCCCCGTGAGGATGGGGATTAGCGGCTTTAGGTCCCAAAGTGAAGATTCTGATTCAATCGATAAACCAGCATCAGAACTTGCCCTCCAGGATTCAAAGACCTTTCCTGGCCTACATGCTGTACATTCAAATTCAAATACAGTACATAGGCTAAATATATAAAGCCCCAGGTCTATACACTGTATAATGTAATTTACTAATGGTGTACAGTGTTTCTGTGCTGTTGACCTTTTTAATTATAGAAGCCACTACCAAAAGATTTTTCATTTAGACATAAAGCTGAAAGGTGTTTGCGTCACGACTCTTGAAAGAAAAAAGTTTACAAAATGGATTTCATATATATCTCTGCCTTTTGTGAAATACAAGTACCTTCGAATTTCAGGGAATGTATAGTATTTTCAATTATTGTTTGAGATATAATAATAAAGGAGTTCAGATTAATGTAAAATGATTGTATGAATGTGTGATGTTTTTGAAAAACATTTTTTCTATGCCTTCTTCGTGCTTTGTAGGGTTACGCAATAGTTTTTCTTTACTACCCAGACTTTGTCTGTCTTAGAATTATCTATTCATAAATAGCCCTTAATACTCACCTCTACTGGCTGGACCAATGTTTTTGGGGCCATTTTTCATGGTTAACTCTAAATCGATGACCTGTACAGACTTTTAAAAATGTTATTATGGACAATTTGGAATACCGTATGCAATTTTGAAGCTTGACATGCTTGGTGTCTATTTACTCAGCATAACCTAACCTTTAATATTTTAACAAAAAAATTGGAATATATATATATATATATATATGTATATATA
>NW_017306598.1:1056112-1086070 GCF_000935625.1 Nanorana parkeri | reverse complement strand
TATATATAAAACTTAGATTTCATAACTTGGGATAGTAAACCTCTTTTCGGTAGTCTAGTAGTGTTGCTGCAGTACTACCTAGCATTTGAAAGAATGTTTAATTTAAAAACAAACTATTCCAGACTCAAAAAAATGATATTAATAAAAATAGTTCTCCACATATGTGCTGAGTTATGAAGTGGACTGCATGTTACATGAAACAATAGCACTAATGCCAGCATTACCAAATAACATTACAATTTTTAGTAAAATGTAGATCTTTTTTGACATTAACAAAAAAAAATGCTGTTCTCTATCTAGCTTAGGCAGCCTAGGTCACATGATCTCTAGTTACCAATCATTACTAATGAAAATGTTGTCCCCATGCATGGAAATTAATACAAACTATTCAGAGAAAAGGGTTTAATGTTTAGTGCATAATAATCAGCAGTGTTCATCCCTGAGCTGTCTTCTGTTTTATATCCGTAACTTGCATCCTTCTAGCAACGCTGTGTCCTCCAATGAATGTTTCTGAATAGCTCCAACTCTCTCTGCTTCCCTGAACATCCTGTCCAGTACAAGATCACAAAGGTCAGGGCAGTCTCCAGCAGCTGTCCATCTACTAGCCTGGAGAAGGGAGAAGAGAGAGGAAGGAGGAGCATGTAAAAGGGGACTGGCTTTCCTTGCTGTGCCTATGTATATTTGGAGACATGCACAGCTTACTAGCCCAGACAAGGCTGGCTCCATAGGACCCTGCAAGGGAAAGGAGCCACCGTAAAACAGGATATCAGGCCCAGTGCTCAGGGGACTAGCTGATTCTGCAGAAAACTAAAACTTTTAAACATCAAGAAGCAGCATCAATTATGATATATTAAATAAGCATTTGAAATAGCTTAAAACATTTTAACTTTAATATCACTTTACGCATATGAGTAACACCAGCTCTAAGATTCTCACCCAGTGGTATGAGCTTAAACATATTTTACAGAACATTGAGCTTTTACCTCTCTTGTACTCCCTCCCTCCCAAAAACACATATTTAAAATAAAAACTCTTTATACAGTGCATACTTACATCCAACATTTCTCTGGAAGTAATATGACTTTCCCTTTTGCTTCATTGTCAGTAGTGGACAGTGGTTGGCACTAACAGTACTGTACTGTCAGGCCAGATGAGGACTAGTAATTGTCAGCGGAGTGGAATTTCTGTGGGGACCAGGGCCAGTTAGAAGTGGAGTAATGCAGTGAAAGCTGCATTTTTCATTTTTACTTCTGGGCAATTTATATTTCAAATCATTTTTAAAGATGTTGTTCTACTTTTAAACGTCATTAAATAAGAGAAATTATATAAAACCAATGAAAATGGTTATTTTCAATTTAAAAAAAATATGATTGGCAAACACTGTTTTTTTTTAAGTGTATACAATACAATAAAGTTAAACAGCAATGAGGTATGACAGAAATGAAGCTGCACCTCACAGAACGCTTACTTTTTCAGGCTGCAGCTTTAATGGATTGTACATGGAAAGAATACCACCAATATAATTCTCCCATCATCAACTGTAACATTGCCATCTTCAGACAACAAGAAAGTACTGCACTCCATAAAGATGAGAGCTAGCTACATATTTAACATAAACATATTAAATGGTAGAGGGGATATTTAGCAAGCAAATTAGTGTCACATTTAGGTCTTAAATGTAGAACAGAATGTCACCAGCACACCAAACATATTGTTTCATTGAAGACACCTTCAAGGAGACCCTGCACGGGTACTGCTGCACTGTTTCTGGAAGCACTGTTACTGCGAGCACAGGTACTGCTGCACTTCTACTGTGAGCACTGCTACTGCTGCAGTGTTACTGCGAGCACTGCTACTGCACGGCCTCGAAACGTTGCTTTAATGCGGGGGGGGTGGAGCCGCTGTGACAGAACGGACGAGCAGTGAGTGGAGATAGAGGTGCCGGCTGTCAGATCCTGGCCGAGCATCTCTGGCCGAGCTCTGCATTAGTTCTGTGACAGCGGCTCCGTCCTCTGCCCTCCCCCACCGCCGGTTCCTTCACTTCTTCTCGGATCCCCGCTGGGGAGAGCAGCGGGGATCCAGAGAAGTGGCGGGAGGAGAGGACATGGCGATCTACCAGTGATCGCTACGCGATCGACTGGTAGATCGCGATCGACCTTGTGGGCACCCCTGCTTTAATGTGACAATATGTATCATTAAAGGACAAACAATTGGCCACATTGTTTGGAGTGCTGGTGACATTCTGTTCTACGTTTGATGCCTGCGGTGCCATCCACTGTCGCTACGGCACCCACCTTAAGCGGTTCTTTGGTAAGGAGTGTGGCAGGCCATTTAGGCCTCATTCCAATGTTCTATAAAGTGCAGACAGCGGATTCCTGTGGCTGGATTAACAGGTAGTTGCAGACTTCTGCTGCAAGCTGTCAGCCGATGTTTGCACTTATCTGCACATATGGTTGCCACCTGTCCGGGATTCGCCCGGACAGTCTGGGTTTTGCTTCTTGCATACGGGTTTCAGATCACCTACAACCCGGGCAGATAGGAACTGGAAGGAGCAGACCGGAAGGTCAGTTCATATTCTGTGTGGCGGGCGAGGAGGAGAGGTAAAGAAGACGCTGGAGACCTAAGGTGCAGTGTGGCTGTGGACTGGAGCTAGAGGTGGGACTCCGAGAGAGAGAGAGAGAGAGAGAGAGAGAGGTTGTCTAGGTGGCTGTGGAGGTTGAGTGTGCTGGGACTGAGGAGGGAGTTGAGGATTTCTGAAGGAGCAAAGAAAGCAGAACGGGGGAGAAGAGGTGGAGGGGTGTGACATTACCGAACAGAAACACTGGAGCGGTGTGAGGAGGAGGCTGCTGAGCAGATTCATTCTCAGGAGCAGTAATTGTTTTGATGACTGCTGAGAAGGGGCACAAAGATCAGTATCACTGTTACTGAGAGCGCTGGTACTGCTGCACTGTTTCTGCAAGCACTCTTACTGCGAGCACAGGTACTGTTGCACTTCTACTGTGAGCACTGCTACTGCTGCAGTGTTACTGCGAGCACTGCTAATGCTGCACTGGCACTGCGAGCACTGTTACCAATAGTTGTCACAAAGACGATCAGACATTCGTAGGAAGTCTGTTGGAGGCTAGACGAGTTAGTTGCCAGTGTGGCCATTTTGTTGGTTGGCTTTGTCTTTAGAGTGTAAGCCCCTGTGATTCAGAGACTGATGTGACTGGCTCAGTGTTCTCTGTACAACACTGTAGTACATGTCTCCAAAACAAAATTGCCACGATTCGCTACAGTGTTCGGGTTTGGCTTGAAGAAAAGGTGGCAACCCCATCTGCACCTCCAGCTGTTGCTAGCAGCTAGGGATAGATGTCTCACCCTGGACGCAGGCAAATTGACACAGGTATTTTCTGAATGCAGGGATACATGTGTACATGCGCATAGCAGTGTACAGCAGCTGTCCGCAACCATTTGTGATTGTAGCCACACGAATTCGATGATCGTTGCCATAGCAATTTGCTGTTTAGACCCTATAGGATGTGTAAATGTTGCCTTAGATTCGAATCAGGCTGTCTCTCATTTAGAAAAATCTATGTAACAGTTTTAATAAGTATTTGCGACTCCTGCACTTGAAATCTTGGGCAGCCAACTTCAACAGATTTGCAGAGTTTTGAGACAGATTGCTTGTTGAAGATGACACAGAATTGCACTCTAAACAGGCGCATAATTAAGAAGTGGTCAGGGTTGGGTTTTATTTCTGGATCTAGTTTTTATTCTGTCACAGAGCTACTTTACAGGCAAAGTCTACCTTTTGGAAAAAAAGAATAAGAAATGCACATATCTGCGTAAATGAAAAAAAATTGCATTTATTTTAATTTTTTGCATTGGAGCCAGAAAAGCACTGCACTTGTGATCAGTGGCTCACAGGTGCAATGCTCTGGCTCCTGGTGATGTGACCATGAATATGTGTGTAACATGAGACATGGTCAAAAAGGCCTATAATGCAGCTGAGAGAGAGATTTTATGAACCAAGGTGTATCCTTGTAGTAAATCTGTTGTACAGTCTGTCCCACTGCTCCTTTTTTGCATTTCCTTGCTCTGTGACAGGATTGATAAATGTTCCCTGATGTCTTTTTAGAATTTACTGTAACTTCACTTAGGGAAATGGTAGAGGTCTGTACCAGCCAAACAAGAAAATTGCTTTTAAAGTCAGCCTTCTTACATAATGGGTGCAATCAGCCAAAATAATTCCCACAACTGGCACATTTTCTAGTGATCCACTTGTTTAAGATGTCCAGCTTTCCTTCTGCCGTTAACTTTCTTGGAAATGGTTACAATTGCACTATATCATTTCAGAGAAACTCCAACTCTACCCCTAACTGTAATCTGAACACCAATTTAAACCTTAGCCCAAACCTTGACCTAATGGTAACCTTAACCCTAGCGCTAGCCCTAATGGTAATCCAAGCCCGAACAAAAATGATAACCCTAACCCTTTGGTTATAAGCAAAGTGGTATGATCACAACATATGATCGCAATAATAGTGCTGTCACAGTAGTCACATGATTTTGTTTGTGAACAAAGCCTTGTGGTAATGATCACAATCACATGGCTTTGTTGACTTGGCTTGGTTTATCAACAGATCCATGTCACTGCTAGATACGTTTCTTTAGTTACAGTATCTGTATCCTGTGAAATGTTAATGTGGAAATACAAGTCATCATGTACAATGGTTCAAGCAGCACCCTCTTTATAAACTCTCCCATTCTTGTCTAAATACATTGGAACATGAAAAGAAGGTTGCAGAGCAGTATTTCCCAGTAAGCATTAGTCGTTAAATGACTTTAATTGTTATGTCAAGGTGCATTGTTAACAGTTATTCATTTTTTACAACATCATTAATATTCTGCCATATAGCAGTGCAGATGGGTGGGTTAAAAGCCCATAACCGCAGACTGTAGAAGAGAATGTAAAACTGAGGCAGCCTAATGCAAGAAAGATTTTGCAGGAAATACCAGCTTAGGAGACACACCACTACCTAAACTGTCAGATTGTCCTTTGTTTGTATTGTTAACTATTCTCTGAAATATCGATCCTGTATCATAGAAGACTTATGCATTATCATGGTATTAGTAGATTATTAGGTGGTCCAAAAACCTCTACAAAATGATGGCTACCTGTTTTTTTGCTTTCCCTAAAGGTGGCCATACACCTTACAACCATCACACGACTTTCGTTGTGCGATGGTTGTAAGGTGATTAAAATTTCGAACGACCTGCCCATCATGGACAGGCTGATCGTACTTGCGATCATCGCAATTGCTCCCAGCTGAGGGGAGGGCTTGCAGATGATTGCAATGGTGAGCAGGCAGTGTGCGCTTGCGCACCTCGGGTCCTGCGACTTTTGTCTTGCGATCGGGCTACCAACGGGTTTTCTAGCATGCTCGTTATACGAAAATCGTACGACCGTACAGTAAAGGATGTCGCACTTTGCCCATCAACCTTACGATTATCGTGCGGTCGCGGGATCACCTGCGATTATCGTACGATAATCATCAGGTGTATGGGCAGCTTAACAAGAATCACTTATTAAATGTTAGTACGGTAAGAGTAGCAAATCCTTGCAGCACTCTCCTGTCAGTCTAAGGTGAATTGATGACAAGATGATTGTAGGCCACTGACACTCTGGACTCACATGAATGGGTTTGAAAGATGCTGGCGACCGGGGGTGGAACATGTAGGAGAGCATCTTTGAAGCATGGAGAGGGTGAGAACCGATTAGAACTTTTTTTTAATACAGATGGGAGAGGATGAATTCATATAAATATTAAACTGTCAATATAGTAGGGTTTTAAGCCTTGACAACTATGCATGTGTGGGACTTAAGAATCAGGGAAGAAGGATTGAGTGCTTTCCCTGTGTTCCCTTACATCCAATAAGGTAACTCACCCTCAATGCAGTATAAAGCGCTGCACAAACTGTTGGCACTATATAAATCCTGTATAATAATAATAATAATAATAATAATAATAATTTTGAATATAAATATCATCGTATGTTAAATTTAAGACTTCTGTTCACATTGAATTTTATTCCATTTTGGGGCACCTTGTATTAACAGCCCCAGACTGATAGAAATGATATACTAATAGCACTTTTATTCATGTAATATGGTTCTATCAAGAAATACAGGTCTGAGGTTGCAGAGCAAATAATGCATCTCTGTCTGAAGGGCCACTTATATATTGTCTGTATAAAGAACCCAATGTCTTGCTGATCATACAAGAATACAACATGTCAATTTTAAAATGAAAGCCATAAGAAAAAATAACCTCTACCGCAAGAAATGAAAGGACAATGTTTCAATTCAGCTGTTCTGCTAAAAACGTAACTCCATGAAGCACACAGTGACACCCACCTGCTCTGGAAATTCAGTGCTGTGATAGATATAGAGATTTTGTGCTGTACCGGTAGTAATGGCAGAACAGATTCCCATTTGTGCTGTGCATTAGTGGTGATGGACTATTTGTGTTTATTGTCTGAAAGATGTTCCTTGGATAATGTGTCTGTAGACTGGACCTTAATGAGCATTTTACTGCACTGCTCAGAGTACTCCAGACGTAATGAGGTAGCATTCTAATAAAAATCCCATTACCTCAAGCACTGCAATACTATGTACACTGTCCTGTATTAACCCTCCATGTGCCACTTAAGAGGGTAGTTGCTGCGTAGAGACTAGAGAAGCAGAATGTTAAATCTGGTCACAAATAATCAAAATGCCACCTAAACTCTTGGACCAATCAACAAATGGAGTCTTCTGCAATGAGGTACCATTTTCCTAAAGCGTTATGCATTGGATTTCATGGCTTAACCTGATGTCCTATAATAATTATTTTTATTTAAAAAACCTGAAGATACAGAACCTTTATTCATTCAATGTACCTAATTGTTTATTTTCAGTTAATTTTGATGCACCTACTTATTCTGTTACTTGAGAGTATCCTCTTGCAGATTGCTTATGGGACCATGTGTGTACTGAACATGGAATGGGACGTAAAAAAAAATCTATATTAAATCTCTACTTGCTTTACGCTGAACAGCTAATAGACAGATCAAACACATATAGGGGAGAAGTTTTACCTATCAAAGGATTTGAATCTCTGTCCATCCAGCTGCACAATACAGACCTGACTTTAATCTGCTGCAGTTCAGTAACACTTACAGGTCTAGTTCTTCCCCCCAGCCTTTGACAGGACAGTGAAAGGAGATGCAGCAGATGGATGAGTTCAGTTCTGTCACTCTGCTCTCTTCACCAATAGTATACTCCTTACACTGCAGCACTACTCTCTAATTTCTTGTGCTGCTTTTCCTCCCCCAGTTTGAGCTCTGCTGCAAGAGGCTGATAATAAGTTATGTAGATTTTTTGTAATGCATGCAGTGTAAGTACCTGAATTTAACCCTTTTCCATCCCGCCATTGTTTATAAATGGACGGAGAGGTCACTCTTGAATGTGGGTGGGCATTTTGAAACATCAGCGATGGCTGTTTACATACAAGTGTTCGGGCAGTTAGAGAGCCGCCAAAACGCTTGTATGTTGCATGACAATGTGCATCCCCCCCACCCTCCGATGCCACTGATGGCTATCGCGGGCTCCGCTGTGTTATGTGCAGGCCCGAGATCTGCACTGCATCTATAAAGCTTAGATGGGAGGGAGATCAGCATACTCCCAGCTGCTGATCTCTGCTCCAATCACTGGACCCGGAAGTGATGCATATGTCATCACTTCCGGTGTCACTCTGTCATTTCTCCAGCTGCTGTAGCCGGAGAAAAAGCTGGTGAAGCAGATCGTTGTTTCATCAGCTTCTTTGGGGGTCCCTAGGTGACAGAGGTTTAATAGACCCCTGATGTCTCCATAGAGAGGGCCTTCCACTGTATGAGTGCTGTCACAAAGGGGGCTTTTAGCAGTGTGATAGCATTAAAGTTAAGTGTAAAATAAATGTTTAAAAAAAATAGAGTCACATATTAAAAAAAACCTTCAAAAAACACTAGAAAAGTCCCCCATGTACATGCACATACAAATGCAAACACGTGTCGGGTATGCCTACAAGCGAAAAGGACAATTGCGCCACACATGAGAAATATCAACGCGAACGTCAGATTGTGAGCAATAATTCTAGGGCCATCAATCACTGTTAACCCTAATGGGCAATTTTGGGTATTGTAGTTTTAGCAATTTTGCGGATGTACGCAATTTTAGGGGCCCCATCTTATGCTCTTCCTCATTGTTATCACTACTTTGGCACTATAGCTGAGTTATGCAACTTGGAGTGGAGAAAATACATGGTGAATTTATCAGACCACACCATGCTTTGACTAGATATTGTATTTAGTTTACCATGGCTGCTTCAATGAGATTTAAAGTCCTCTTCAGGCATATTGAGATTATATACACTGAGTGGCCAGTTTATTATGTCCAGCTGACGTTTGTAGGCAAATTAGCTATAATTAGCCTTAATTTTGCGCTGAAGAGTATCAGCAAAACAGCAGAATTGGTTAAATGTTCAAGAGGGGCTCATTGTTAAAGTGTTTAAAGACTGGACTGTAAGCCGAAAATCTGGTCTGAACGTGCGAATTGTGGCCGTCAGCGACTAGTCAATGTTAGGTCAGAACAGAGTGGCAAGACTGGTATAGACAACAGAAGGGCAACAGTGCAGTGTCAGATTCCTCGCATCACCTTTCAACATCTCGTGGAGTCACGAGGCGGCCCAACAAAATAATCTCGTGGAGTTATCTCGTGGCCCAATGAAGTACTGATGGGGTGGTCATAATAATCTGGCCACTCAGTGTATATATCTCTCTAAGACCCAGGACCTTCCTTGACCATAATAAACATTAGATTACATTACAATACAAATAACATTAGAGGGTGTCCATTCGTTTGTGAATAATTCTACAATTCTTTAAGCACTCAAGTTCCTGAAACATAAGTTTTCTATGATCATAATGCATAAATGCATGATACTTTCATAAATATACTGCACATGAATATAAATTTACTATACTGAGTAAACACTGCGCTAGAGTTCAAAAATGAATTATTGTTTAAAGCAAACTAGAGGCAAAATATTATGCATTTCTATTCTGTGATGTGCGACAAAATTGGATTCTTCAAGACAGGAAATTATTACTAGTGGAAAGACTGATCTAATAATGAAATATTTAAATTACATCAAATACTCAGAAATTCACATGAAAAAAATAGCCTTTGATAAAAATTTTATCTGATTATTTAAAAATAGATGTGTGGCCTACAGATTACACTTTCTGAAAGGATTTTTTTTAACATAGTCATTGTAACCACAAATCACACACACACACACACACACACCTGGCAATGGCAGTTCAGTATCTTTCATAATTAAGGTAGAACCACAACCAATGTTCCCTTTTTTACATAGCCGGGGAAGTGGCAGAATCTCAGCTGGGTTGGATTTTAGTATTTTCATGTGTTGCTGTTGGGGAGATTCCCAGTTAACCCTTTGCACACTGCTATACTCCCTTATTGTAATGGTGTATAGCAGTGTGTCTCAGGTGTAGTGCATGCATTAGTTTAATTTTTTTGCACTTTATACCTTTTTTTTTCACCTAGTGATCTGGCCAGTAACACACTTCCTATCCTAGGGTGGCTACTTTCACTCCTCCACTGTATCTACGGAGGAGCAATGTAACCGCCCTTGGACAGCACCGTTGTCAACATGTGGAGAGGGTAGTGTTAGACAGACTAGTAGATTTAGCTGGCCTTTAAATAGGACTTTGACTAACAAATTAAAGCCGAATTTCAGCAAACAGTTTTTAAGCAGTTTTTTTTCCTTTTGCGATGAAGGTTTTAACTATATGAATAAACGCTAACCATTCCAAGCACCCCTGTCAGTGTTGTGCCTCACTCTTTGATCTGCCACTTTTGCTGGACAGCTTGGTCCGTTAACTGCTTGCCGTCCGCCCGTTGTAAAAAAACGGACGGACGGCAAGCTCCCATTGGCAGGTCGCCATAATTGAACAGCTTTTTTTCCCCGCTCGTGCACTCATGGCCAGAAAAAAACTGCTTAATGTAAACAGCCGTTACCGGCTGTTACACATACAAGCGCTTGTATGTGCTGCCCTGCGCGTCACCCCCTCCCACAGTGCCGCCATCCCGTGGCACCCCCTGCACTCTCACCTTCAATCCTGGGCTCAGCTGCCCCATCTGCCGCCCGGGACCAGCTGCTCGAGAGGGTGTCAGGAAGAATATGGAAGGGAGCTCAGCATCTTCCTCCTTGCTGATCTCCCTCTGAGGTCTGAATGCGGAAATGATGTGTATTACAATCTCTTTCGCATTCAGCTGTCATTCCTCTGGCTGCTATAGCCAGCGAAGAAGCTGATGAAGCAGATCTCTGCTTCATCAGCTTCTTTTGGGGTCCCCAGGTGACATTAGGGGTCTTAAAGACCCCTAATGTCTCCATAAAGAGAACCTGTCAGTGTGCCTGTGCTATCATATAGGGGATTGTTAGCCCCTTATGTGATAGCAATAACATTAAGTGTAAAAAAAAAAAGTAAAAGTCACATATAAAGAAATCAAACCCCCCAAAAAAAAAAATTAAGTCCCCCACCCCCAAGGGTTAATATTTTTTTTCTACAGAGTTCTTCTTTAACCTTTCTCCTCTCTATCCACAGATTGTGTCAATTCTTTATAATGAGAGCCCACAATAGCTGAACCAGCACCATTATTTGCAGATAGTAGTAAATGCTGCTTCAGTTATTGAAAACAGAGATCCAACCAAATGCTGATTACTTTGTGCTATTGTGTTTCCAATAGCTATCTATTATGAAAGTTGGACCATGAAAGAACTAGACAGGAGGAAAATCAATGTGTTTGAGACACAGTGCTGGAGAAGGCTCCTCTGAATACTATGGACAGCAAAGAAAACAAACAAGCAAATACTTGAATTCATAAAACCAGATGTTTCAATGGATGGCAAGATTACAAAACTCAGGCTCCTCTATTTCAGACATGTCATGCGATCAAACTCAACGGAGGAGGCAAATATGCTTGGAATGGTTAGTGGCAACAGGATGACAAGCCACCAAAGAACATGATAGTTAGACACCAGAAAAGCTGACGCCAGCCAGAATATGAAACAACTAAATAAAGCAAAAATAGGATTAAAAAATGTAGAGAGAGCTGGCCCATAGAGACGGATACGAACACACACGAGCACAAGAAAAAGAAGGAACAATGTTTTGTTTAACGTGTATTTCCTAGCCTATCATTATTCTCACAATATCAGCCCAGTGTCAAAAGCATCAGCTCAGTACATAATCATGCACATCATGCATATTTATTCATGTTAAGGCACTGATCATTCAGTGGTGACACCTTCAACCTGTTACCTTAAGTCTATGGACATCTTTAATTTTGGGAATTCAAATGTTGTAAACTGCATATCCCCCTAGGATCACTAAAGGATTTTTCTCCCCTTTTTTCTGTCTGCTTGCCGAAATCCAGAACAGTTACAAACCTCTGGCAGAATTCATGCTGCCTTGGAACAATGCCAGCTCAATCTCACATCTCCAGTCCTGTAGGGCTCTTTGTCAGTTATTTTGGCTGTCCCACTGCTCTGAGTATCTATTGTGTATGCATGAAAGGCTCCATAAAATGAGGATCGAGCCACCTGTTCAACACTGCACAGAAGCACACATCTCAGAACTTGTCAATGTAATTGAATTATTACCAAGAACTATGAAATTAACTCACTCTTTACTCATGTGGAGTGAAAATGTACAGGGTGGAAGTCGCATCATTAAGAGTTCTATACAACAGTGGAAAGGGTATCAGGTGGATGAGCCATTGGTAGGACTGTCCAGAGAGTTTATGTAAAACTGTAAAGCCAGCTATAATAACACAGTTCTATTTTTTTTATTCAACCTGCGGGCTGAACAAAAAAAATAGAACAGATTCCTCCATCAACACTCATGTTGATGGAGAAATCCCCTGCTATTTCTATTGTATTCTGACAGCGGCCTGAATGGAGCTAGCAGCTCATGACAGCGCCTGCAAGCTCCATTTGGCTGATAATTTTCCGACCTGCAATCGAGGGATGCCAGCCGGAAGCGTGCTGACAGCAGCACCCGTGCAGCAAATTTTGTACGGTTCATCAAGAACCAGACAAAATTCTCTGCATGCATAGCCTACTTAAGCACCTCACATGGTCAGTGAGGTAACTACTGCTGAGACAGTTACTCTACTTATGTGCATAGCAAAATCAAGTGACCACTGTGGTATTCAATGGCGCCGCTCACATTGAGGGGAATTTATCAAAACTGGAGCAGACAAAATCTGGAGCAGTTGCCAATAGTAACAAATCTGTTTATCTCTTTTATTTTCAAAGCTTAACTAAACAATATGAAGAAAGACGCTGATTGGATCCTATGGGCAGCTGCCTCAGATTCTGTCTGCTCCAATTATGATAAAGCACAGCCATTGTAATTTTTGTGTATGGGAAAGTTTTTAAAGGAGAACTAAGAGGTGAGTGCTTTTCACTCACCTCATAGTTCTAGCCGACCTGTGACAATGAGATTATCACAGGTCGGCTCAGTAGATCGGAAGGTGAGCAAACACATACCGGCGTTCGCTCACCTTTCGATCCTGTCACAGCTCTCTGGCGTGACAGGGGAGGGGCTGGATTCCCCCCTCCCCGCTCCAAACCGCCAGCGGTGACTGGCAGATCGGACGGGAGGGGGCGGGTACAGCTGGCTCTGCCTCTACATAGACAGATCCAGCTGTCACTCACGCAGCTGGGCGGATGCAGACATAATTCCGCTGCGGCGTCTCAGTATACTGTGAGCTGTAGCTTGCGGTACACTGTGGCGTCTCAGTATACCGTGAGCTGTAGCTCGCGGTATACTGAGCTTAGGGTGACGGGAGGACGCTAGTTTGTGTCCTCCCGTTGCCCTAAAGAGAACTATGGGGAGAAGGGAAACAACCATGGATTACAGTAAGGCACACATTACAGTATTGGTTTATGTTAAAAAATCTGAGGGTTTAATGTCACTTTAAGCTGTCCATAGATTTTTTTTTTTTTTCATGGGAGCAAGAAGAAAGAGCAGCAAACCTAAAGTAATTTTTTCTTCATAGAAACGCTTTAATATTACACTAACAATATACACAGACAGCTTCTTTTCTCTTGTGTATGCTGCAATATAACATAGAAAGGGAGACTCTGTACAAGAATGAAAAGTAATACGCTGTGCAGAATGTGCACATTATGTTTCTACTCAGAAGACATGTATTAGTTATATTTTGGTTTGTTGAGTAATTGAAGTTGCTCTAATAACAAAAAAGTAGCACAGGGAGAAAATTAGATTTTTTTCTCAGCTTTCATATTTCTTCAATGTGATTACTTTCAAACCTGTAAACCATAAAAATCAAAGGCCTGTGTGGCAAAATATAACAAAATCTCAAACAATAGAGTGGTGAGGGGTTAGACTGTCTGTATTTTATTGCTGGCTGATTTTTTTTAAATTCCGGTTTTATTAGGGCAATTTTTCAAATATTTAAACATACAAACATACAAAAATAAGAAAACGGCAATACAACGATGATACAGGATGGAGTAGTGTATAACTTCATGAAACTTATGACTTCATATGAAAATTAGAAGGGCGGTCAGTGAACACCATAACTAGGAGTGCATGCGGGGATGCGTGCAGCACGTTAAAAGTCCGTATACTGTCATATGAAGAGGCATCAGATGATCGTATGACAAAAGACATCGCCCATGGTTAGCCGTTCTAGCCACTCGAAGTGTCGATAACAGGAGGGCTATGAAAAGTACTTGCTAGGTATTGGTGGCGTGCAATGTACAATCGCCAATCACACAAACACGAAAAGAAAGAAGAAAAAGAAAGAGTCAGGAGCAGCAGACGAACAACCATGGCATATAGGCACAAAGACAGGGGGACAGGGTAGAGGGAGGAAAGGATTAAGGGCTAGCGAGGGCAGGTGGGGACAGGGGAACGACACATGGCATCAAACTCCCCACAGTGGGCTATATTTGTCAGATTCTATGAACTCCGACCAATAAAACCACGTGGCCGAGAATCTATGCTCAGTACCCTTTAAAGAGCTTGTTAAATCCTCCATATGATTGATGTTGTTGACTCGCTGGACCCATTGGCCTAAGGTAGGAGGAGCGGGGTCACGTCGGGTAAATAGGCACCAAACATGTCAAGCCTTAAAATTGCGTGCACCCGCAAAATCGCCAAAAACGCCCATAGGCGATGATTAAAACGCTTTTACTGCTCATCAGTTTTGTGTTATCAGTCATTAATATCTCTAAAATTATTGCTCTCACTCAGACGTTTGCGGCGATATGTACCATGTGCAGCACAATAAGCGCAATCGTCGTTTGCCCACGTAGGCGCATCCCAACGCATATTTGCGTGTGTATTTGGGGGGCGGGGACTTAAAAAAATGTTTTCTTTTTTATGCTTTATTTTTTTCATGATTCTTTGTATTAGGGATGCACCGACACCGATACCAGTATTGGTATCAGTGCAGATACTGGGCATTTTCACAGGTACACTCTTGAAAATTCACAAATACTAAAAGACGATACTGGCCTTTTAAATTTTTTTATGGATTTGGCTGCTGCAGGGTCCCGCGCTTGCTGGGGAACTCACGGTCCTACAAGGGACCTCACAGCGGCTGTTTACATTGCCGGTCCGGCCAAACATCTCCTCCTCCTTCCCGCCGCCCGCTCAGCCCAGGTGAGACTGCAAGCAGCCCTGGGGAGACCCCGCACAGCCCTGGTGAGACCACGCACAATGGTGAGACCGCACACAGCCCTGGTGACACAGCACGCAGCCCTGGTGAGACCCACACATTCTCCTGAGTCCCCTCACACCACTGGTGAGACAACGCACAGCCCTGGTGAGACCTTGCAAAGCCTCCTGACATGCCACACAGCCCTGGTAAGCAAACAGAGTATATAGCTTCTTATTCTTTTGCACTGCTGCATAATGTATTGCTGGAACTTGTAATCATCTATACCTGGTGCCATTCTGCATTGTTGTATAATGTATTGCTGGGATTTGTAGTCCTCTACAGCTGGTGGTATTCTGCATTGCTGTATAATGTATTGCTGGGATTTGTAGACCTTCTACAGCTTGAAGTCAATGGCAAAACTACGAGGGGGCGCAGATGTTGCCGCTGTGACCGGGCTCTGGTACTTTTCCTGGCACTATAGTAGGGGAAAGACAGTGTGACTGAAGTGGCTAAAAGGTAACAAAAATGGTTTTGCATCAATTTTATATACAAATATATAAAATATTTGTTCACAAGTTTTTTTTACTGATGTGCTATATCTTTTCATTACTGTTGATATAAGCTCTTTAATTTGCATATAAACCTTTAATAGATGTTACACCCATTTTCACTACATTCACTAAGCTAAGTGAAAATTCCCTTGCAAAATGAACAGCGTATTTGCCTTTAGTAAATCAACCCATTTGGTTCTATCTATGTCTAACTGAAACATTATATAGCCTGTCTAAAGAAAACCAGCAGAGAAAGGGGGCAAGTCAAAGCTCTGACACATTTAGCAGTGTGTCGTCTGGAGACGGCAACCCGCAGATGCAGCAGTGCCGTCCGTCCGTTTTTCTACTACGGGCGGACGGCAAGAGGTTAAAGCCTGATTCCAGCTCAGTTTACTAATTACAAAATGAATTGCCCAGGGTTTAATGCAGCTTATACTGCCATGCTGCCATATTCCCCTCCTCTCTGATGGTGTCCTCTAAAGAGATACTCTGCTTCATCCTACAGCCACCCGGCTTTATTTATCCACTTCCTGTAAGCTTTGGATATTGTGGGCATACTCCTTGGAGATGCATTATCAAGCTGGTGTGGGCTCACAGGAGAATGCTGCAGGGGATGGCACTCACGCCACTACATGAGCACCACTCTCTTTCTAATAGAGCAGTTTTCAATGCCAGAGGAGTGGCACAGAGGTCTGCCCCTCTCCCCAGTCTTCTGGTATAGAACCTTGGAACTAGGCTTTAAGCTTTGGCTAATTGGCTCTGTAAATCTATAGACTTTTTCAGCAAAGTTAACAAAATAGTGAAAATATTCCTATGCAACATTCAAAAATAAAAACGTAATAAATCCATAAATGGAATATATTAAACAAAACATTGTTTGCATTCCCTTTTAAACAGTGAGCCCATATTAACAATATGCAAACAAGTAAAAGAAATCTGATAGGATTGGAACGTGAATGTTCTAATTTGCATATCTTTATATACAACTCAGGACTGCATGTTATTTTTTACACTACTCAGAGGAAATTGCTGTTTCCTCTCCAATAACATTTGATAAACATCCACATTTGTTTGAAAGACAGCAATAGTTCTTTGATGCTGAGTCTCTTATCACCTTCAAAGCCTCCAGTAAGGATCTCACAGAGACCTATTTAGTTTGCAGTGTAGATCCGTCAAGGTATCACAGATGTAGGAAGAATTTGCCTATCAGGCTGGGAAATAATGTGCCTTGCAGATGCTAATGAAAATGCCAAATGACTACAATGTTTGCACTGCTTATATTCAGACAGAGCAGCTTGTGCAGACAGGGCATGTGGATTTGTCTCTGTTTACCAGATCATTAATAAATGCATCAGGCAGATTCATAGGGTAAGACATTGTAGCCCATTATAGCAAATGCAACATTTAGCACTATGAGTATTAAAATGTTACATAAATTAACTACAGCCATTGTAAATGTTGCTGAATAAACATAGCACAGACACTTTACATGCTGGGATAAGAACAGCATCTAGTATAAGACCCACTGGCAACCACCCAGAACTGAAATATCAGTTGTGAGACATCTGTCTTTAGAGAAGAACTCTATTTTTTTAATTAACCCTTGCAGTGGGACTACCCCTGCACTACAAGGGTTAAGTGCTCATCTTGATCTATGGGCAAAAATTAAGAAGATATACGCACCTGATACCTGGCCCTGTGGCAGTAACTGCTTACTTCTCGCCCCCTCCACTCTGGGTGTGGTAAGTTCCTTGGCATCCTCATTCCTAATGGAGCTCACAGGTCCGTAGAACGCCAAAGCACCGGGGAGAAAATGCTTCAGGGACTGGTCTACAAGTGCACGGAGACACCCAGAGGGGGAACAAGAATCCCCTCCTAAGGGCCCTGCTAGTAACCGGTTGGGAAAATAGATGTTAATTCATTGTGGGTATAAAAGGATGTATTATCCTGGATATCATGATTGATGTGTATCAATTGTATCTTAGCCTGCCTCACACGCTTGTTCCCATCTTCAACTCCTCTTGGGCTCACTGGCTCAATACAAACTTGCTTGGTTAAATTCTAATTACATTCATTTTGATAGCATTGGAACAAACAGGTTTTGCTACATGAATTTTATTTTTGCCCTGCCAAAGACAACTTAAATATCAGAAAATAGCATTTTGCACATGTTAAAAACATTTTTAAGGGAATTGTATGTGACTATTGTGCGAATGCTGATCACTTCGCACGGCACTGTTTTTATAAGTACACCCCATTGTAATCTATGATTCTTCTGCTACATGATGGAGATTTTTCAGAAGCTGGTTACAGGCATGATTTAAATGTACTCATTTATTATTGCTGCCAGGGAAGGCAACATTCTTTGGCCATGAATCGCAGCACTGTGTTAATCTTACTAATACAAAAGGTATCTGGATACTGTACTTTTATCACAAATCCAAAAATGAAGTGATGCTGTCCTTTAAATCTTCCCTTCACCCCCTCTGTGAAAGCCACATGCTTAAATACGTACCTTACGCCCTGATCCTGAGATCTTATACCCGAGGGGTGGGGGATGATTTAAAGGACAACTTCATTAAAGTGAAGCAGCCCTTTAAAAAGGCCCTGCCACTATAAGAGCAGTTTTCAGCATACTATGCTTTGCTGGGCAGTTATGATTGGCCAACACTTTAGCACTTTTTCATAATGCTAAAGCTTACTCATTCCCTCCCAACGCAATCACAATTCTATTGATCAGAAAGAAAGCCCATCATAGTAAAAAGCCAGAGTGGAATGTGAGGGCATGGGACACAGTGCCAAGCTCCTCAACAACACCATGTGTCAGAGATTTGCCCAATCAGAATCTCTTGAGCAAAGCAGAGGATACAGAAAGCTCTGGGTGCTTTCACGTCATACCTGCAGCTTTCATTTTTCCAAAAGTAAGCCTCTTAAACCTCAAGAAAAGTATAAATAATCATAAACTCTGAAAAACAAATTAGGAACAGAACACAAACCTTTTTCCTCCAAAGTGGCAAGCACCTTTCATTTGCCTTATGACATGTTGTTGAAATCCCACAAATAAGCGGTTTGAAGCATCTTAAAAAGCAGCTCCAAGGCTGCTTGAGGGCTCAGATCTGCTCTTCATTTTTTCTACAATAGTCCAGATGCATAATATATTTAAGTAAAACTCGGGTTCCCTTCACCTAAGACTTCGAGAAGTGTCAGGCAGACGCCTTTGTGAGTGATCTGTTTCCTTTGATAAATAATTAGAAAATGACATAACCGTAAATGCAGTTTGCTTTTTTTATTATTAATGATCAAACTATATAAAGTATATGTTCTCAGCCATGCCTAGGCCTCTCACTCTGTCCTGGTGCAATAAAATAATTACTCTAAATGAATCACAGCATCCCTCTGCACTTAAACAGATCCATTATCTTAATTTATCAACAGCCGAAGATGTGTTGTGTTCTTGCTGATTTTGTAATGTAAAGCAGAAATATTTTTGGTATGGGGAGGAGAGATTTCTCACCGGACTAGGCAGTATTTCACAGAGATGAAACACTGTAAGCAGTAACATATGAACCGGGGTCAGGGAGGTTGCAGTTATAACAGGATTCCTCAAGTGGCCCTATGGCCTCTCTGCCACACTGTGACTGTCTATTACCCAGTACCCCATTGGAACCACAGCAATGGAGCACATCATGGCTGTGTGTCTGCTCTGTGACAACATAGGATAAAATGTCATTATGTTTCCTACCGAAGAGTGCAATAGCTACAGAAAACTCACAGGTGTAGTTCAGTGCAGTTAATGATGCTAATATGCTCAAATTTGAGAAAGTTCAGAGCAAGGCAACAAGATCAATAAAGGGGATGGAAGGCCTGGGTTATGTACACCACCTCCAGAAACTAAACTTTCTCTCATTAGAGAAGAGGTGCTTAAGAGGAGATTTTATTGCAATCTTCAAATTCATTCATGGGGAATAAAATGTTTAGACTAAGGGCATGGGGACACAACAAGAGGTTGAACTATAAGAAAGGAATTCCCTTCCACAATCAGTCATATTCACTGAAAGAATTAATACATTTAAGAAACTCTTAGATGAGCGTCTCAGTTCACTGAATATACACGGATATGGCATCTATTGGGGACATGTACTGTATACACACATGCACACGCACACACACACACACACACACACACAAATATATTTAGGTTGAACTGAATGAACCTGTGTCTTTATTCAACCTTATCTACTATGTTACTATGCAACAATACAAGCTATAAACACAGCATTCATTTTAGGGAGTGAACATATTCAACCCTTGCACTGCCGGGGCGTAAGATTTATGGCCCTGACAGTAGGCCCCTGAAAACAGACACCGGGAGTCAGTTTACCTGTATAAAGCCGACTGACAGCTTTACACTGGAAGCGATTCTGATGGCTTAAAAGCCGCCAGATCGCTTCCAGGGGCTGGTAAAAAGAGTTCCCCTAACTGACACCCCCACTTTGCTTCCCCGGGCTCTACTGCCCCTCCTGCAGACAAGGGACCAGCATCGCTGGTGTCGGCGGGAAGCAGGGAGAGAGACCAGCAAACACTTCCAGCTTCTGAGCTGTCGTTTCTTGGCTAGAGAAGCTGGGAAAGAAGCTGATCAAACATGTGTAGCCCTATTGTGGTGTCAGGTCCTTTAAGAGGAAAGATATTGCAGCTGCAGGTGGTGCCAGAGAGCACAGGTTGTGGAGACTGTATACAGAGCTGATTTGGATACGTTTTGCTGAAAGGATTTTGGAGAACTGCATTACCCAGGAGGCTGTGGGGAGGAAACAGGAGGCTTATGGGTTGCAACTGCAGAGCAGCCTCAGTCTGGGACAGCCATCTGAAGAGGACAGACCTGTGTAACCCTGTGTGGGTTAAGACTGTGTGAAACCGAGCTGTGTTGTCACCGCTGACATATAGGGACACACAGGCTCTGTGCAGCCGTCTATAGAGAGACTGATCTGAGTTGCTGAATCGGAGAGGACCCGATCGAGTGCCTGAAGTGAGGTCCGGTGACTTGGTTAACGCAAAGGACATCGAGGCCTAGTCGCACTGCCGAACCAGCCACTGGGGTGATCCAGCCATCCAGAGGGAGACGACGGCCAGTATCCTGAGTGAGTGAAAACTTCTTACAAGGGACCCAGATGACTGCACCTTTCGCCAGAATCGACCTGATAGAGAAAGAGGACATCCAGCTTCTGCCAGCAGACTTCATCTCTTCCCCTTTGATCTGAGGAGTGGTGAGAGGCCTTTGGCCGCAGTGACACCCTGTTTATTGTTCACATCTGCTATACAGCAAGGGCCCCAACGTTGGCTAGCCTAGGACAATACTATTGGCCAGTAGTTTAGCGGGGGATAGATACTTTTAAGTAGAGATATCAATGTTGATTGCATTCAATCTAAGTATATTATCTGAGACATTCTGACATTGCAGGCTTTCCTGCATGCAATAGATTGCTGCTGCGTGTCAGATTGCCTTATCCTGTTATTGGTTGTATTACATGTGATTGGGGGAGCTGTTAAGTGTTTGTTCTATTCCATAGTAATTAAATATGGTGTGCTGGTGTGCTGTGGGTTCATTGCTTGTGGTGTGTCACAGAGGTGAAACAGAAGACCCGATCATCCAGCGGCTCCTTCGGGGGTGAGCGCTACACATGATATGTGCTTGTTCAGCTTCAATGAATTGCAAAGGTGTTATGTCACCTAAAGGTAATGTCAACTAAAAGAGTACCTTTCACCTCCTATGTGCTATCACATAGGGGCCTTGTGCGCTCCCCTATATCATTGCAATGAAGTTAAGTAAAAGAAAAAAAGTTTTTTAAAAAATAAAGTAAAATAGAATTTTAAAATAGCCCAAAAAAAGTTTTTAAAAGTCGTCCCGACCCCACGAATGCACACATATTAACTAGGGTTGCAAAGATACCAAGTACAGTACTCAGTACAAGTACGAGTACATGTACCGATACTTTTGAGCTCCAAGACCAGACTAAAGAAAAATGCAAAAGTTAGGAGGCAGCTGTCATTTGTAAGGAGCACACGGAGCTCCTGGGATTTGTACATCCCTGTGTTAATGTACGATTTTGTTTTTATAAATATAAATAAAGGGATGCACAGATACAAGTTTTGCGAGTACGAGTACTGGTACTTGCCGAGTACTTACAAGTACTAGTACTGATACATTTTTGTTTATTGTCATGTGACAGTTTTTCTAAAACAGTACAGACTAAGGCCCCATTCACACCTGACTGTTTTGTAGCGCGTCCTACGCTCGATGAACGCTCTACAAAACGGTCCAAAAAATAAATAGCATTGTAGTCAATGGTATCGTTCCCACCTGTCCGTATTTCCGCCCGTCCCGAACGCACTACAAAACGGCCCACGCATGAAAAGGTCCCGGAGCGTTTTTTGCTGCGTATTGGTCCGTTTTGTAGGGCGTTTTCCATTTGTATACTGCCAAGTAGCCTTTGGAATCGCGCGACGGTCGCGCGACTTTTTTACCGCGAATCGCGGTAAAAAAACCGCGTGACGGTCGCGCGACAGACGCGCATATTACAATACGCATAGGTGTGAATGGGGCCTAATGATTTCAGGACAGTGGTGGAGTGCCAGAGCCAGGTCCCAGCTGCAACCGCTGCAACCCTGGTAGTTCTCATGAAAATGCCAAGTATCGGCACTGGTACTCGAAAAGTATCTGTGCATCCCTAATATTAACGTAAACACACGTCGGGTGCACCTGATTAAGAAAATGACATTTGCACCATGCGTGTTAGGTAATGCCAAATTAGCCAGAGAGAGGGAGCAATAGTTCTAGTGCCACTATTCACGGTTATCTCTAAGGCCTTGTTCACACTGAGCGATTTATCGCGCGGTAATTCCCGCGATATCGCGGCTATTTACCGTGTGATATCTCTCTCCAATGCATGGCAATGGGACAAAGGGTCCTGCTGTCGCGGGTCGTGCGTCGCTACAGCAGGACCCTTTTTGGAGCGGATTTTGCCACGATTCAATGCTTTTCAATGCAAGCATTTGCACGATATCGCGCGACAAATCACGCAAAATGCAAATCGCGCGACAAACGCGCGATTTGCGAATCGCCAGGTGTGAATGGGGCCTTAACTGATGGCCTGTATAGACTTTTAAAGCATTGCCTATGAACAATTCATGGTACCATAATTTTTCGCTATTTCACGGGCGCACACAATATTTAATCTTGGCATGTTGGGTATCTATTTACTCGGCACAACTTCATCTTTTATATTTTGCAAACAAATGTGTATTACATTGTGTTTTTATGCACTAATATTACCTTAAGTGTATTTTTTTACTGATGTTTTGGAGTTGCGCTAATATGATGTGACATAAACATTTGCAACTGCTGCCATTTTATCCTACAGGATCTCTGCTTTCAGAAAATATATAATTCTGGGTAGGGTGTTAAGTAGTTTTCAAGCCTAAAATGTGGATTATTACGTGTGAAAAAAAAAAAAACATCTGTCAGCGAAAGGGTTCAATGTACACCATTATTTGTAAGGAAAGTATCCAGTCTTGCTGAACTCCACCTAATACTTTTTTTAGTTTGAGATTGTGGAAGGTGAGGAATGTTAGACCCTTTCCCCCCATAGTGGGGATTTCTCTTCTCTTCCTGTTAGGTTTGACAGCACTTGAACAGGAAGTGAGGGTAAATCTCCCTCATGGCTTCTGACAAAGTTATGGATTCCAGGAGCTCTTTTGCTCCCTGCAGACCTGTGAAACTTATGAGGTGAGTGGAAATCACTCATCTCATAGTTCTCCTTTAATCTAAACCTACGTGGTGGTCAGGAGACAGGGCTGCCTGGGTTTTATGCAGACTGACAATGTTAGTGTAAAAGGACACCATGCGTTGGTACAGTGTCCTATTCACTGAGGGAGAGCACAGGGTGGCTGAAATAATAATAGATATTGTACAGCTACTAATGAAGCAATGATTGGGTTAACAAACAAGTGCAATCCCTTTTTATTTGTATTTCCAATAAGAAAGGTGTCTGGGGGAATGTATCAAAACTCGAGCAGACAGAATCTGGTGCAGTTGCCCATGGCAACCAATCAGCATCTCTTTTCATTTTGTTTACTTAAGCTTTAAAAATGAATGAGAGAAGCTGATTGGTTACTATGGCAACTGCTCCATATTCTGTCTGCTCCAGTTATTATAAATTCCCCCCTCTGTGTATTGCAAATGTAAATTGTTGCATTAGAACTGATGATAATAGCCAACACAAGCTGACTTATTTTTAAATTCATTAATTTTTTACCTTACTGCTTCATATGGTAGAGTTTTCCTCAGCCTAACCAGCCCTGCTGTGAAGAATCCCTTCCTATTACGATGATAAAAGTCTGCTCACTTCACAGCCCATTGACTCATTCACTATGCGTCACTTCACTTGGTTTGGTTACCGGCTCATAAACCTGACTGGTATACAGAGAATATATAGCGGAGAACTGGTCAGAATAAAAAGTGTCTAACATGGAACAAATGCAAAAATCCTAGCATGGTTGTCAGATTAATAATAATAAGCATTAAAGAAAAATGCCAAGCACTATAAAAAAGTAAAGAGAAACTCTGATGATTTATTTTAACTGTATTTTTTAAAATGTTTTTGAACTGGCATTTAGTATTTTCTTCTTTTGCTATTAAAATTTTTTAAAAATCTTTGTATTAAAAATATGAATTAAGTACATTAAGAACACAAACCCATGACTTTGGTGTCACAGAGCATCATGGGGTTATAACAAGAGTAGAATAGATGGTGTTAAGGTGCCCATACACCTTACGGTTATCGGGCGAAACTTTTCGTTCGATGATCAAACCGTCGTACGAAAATCGTACGACGGCCCGATCCTGCCCCAATTATCGAAAGGTTCAATCAGCGGTAGTTAAAAAAAAAACACCTGGACGACTTGCGGTAATTGACTGCAATTATTTTCGTTCGCGCATGCGCAGTGTTAATCGTACGACTTTTGACGGACAGAAACGCCACCAACCATGCGAACATTGTACGATCGACCAAAGTTTTCAAACATGCTTGACCGTCAAAATTCGTACGATTGTACAGTACTATCGGTCGGGCACTATATTCACACGTTACGATTGTCGTACGAAAAGTCGATCACATACGATTATCGTACGAAAATCGTAAGGTGTAGGGGCACCTTTAGCCTTCAGACTATCTGTCTGTAATTGAAGCTTATGATGGCCCTTTCTGGACACAGCAGGCAGGTAGAAAGGAGAGGACTTAGTCACTTCTCTGAACTGTTTATTTGTGTAAATTGAAGTGTGAGCTTTTGAACTCCATAAACAGGCTTTTCCCCAAACAGGACACTAATAATAAATAGGTTAATGTAAAAAGTATGTTTTGTAGGCATGAACATAGTAAATAAAATATAAAATAAATTCACTTCTTTTATAACTGGAACAGCTTTTCTATTTGTGCCCATGTTTTTCTTTGTCCACAATAAAAATGTATATGAGAAACAAAAAAATAAATTCCATTCAAAACCTAATTGAAATCAAATTTTGTTCTCTTTCTAGCCCCATAGCACCATATGCTGATCTCATTTTCACTTGTAAATGCATTCAAATTCCTTCAAATGTGCTTCCCGACTTCCTACTTCAATGCATTATGCTGGCATAGATGGATAACAGTCACACTCCTCATCACATATGTATTGAGGAGATTGAGAGAGTGGGTGTGTCTGGCCAGGTTAGTAGAGTACACTGGATAGTGTGAGGAAACACTCTCTACAACTGCTATAACCGGTGGGAATACTATAAAAATAGAGGTTGTTTGTACTGATGTCTATCAATCAGAATAACTATTTCAGTTACTTCAATTGGTCTTTAAAAATAAACTTTGCCCATATCTTCAAAGTAATAACAGAGAAACATTTAGAAATGTTTGATAATTACATTCTACAAACACATTATAGATAATTGCAGGCTTTTTATTCTTTGCATACCTTTATGTCTCTTTTCTTCCCCAGTATTCTGTCAGTGGCCATTTTAACTGAGGGTAGGGTATTAGATCTCCCTTCACTTCCTGGAACACTGGCACATGTGACTAGGACATGTGACCATGCACATCATCTCAGGGGAGGAAAATGCCTTTCCCTGAGATCTCATGAGATTACAGGCAAGATTTCCCAGCAATTCCCTGATGATGTAACCTTCCCAGGATGCAATGCTTGGGCATGATGACATCATTTGTGCCAAAGAGGACCAGGAACTGTAAAAGAAAAATTGTAAGTAAAAATATGTGTATTTAGCTAATGAATGTAAGATGATTTCATATCAGCTTGCAGAACTGAATACTATGGGGTCTATTCACTAAGCTGCCGTAGGCAGCCGAGTGAAAGAGCGACCTGAAGTGAAGTGAGCCGAACGCTGTTCAGATATTCACTTCAGGCTGGTACGGCGGAAATCAGCCATACATCGGGTGGCTTCACGTGACTTCGGGTCGGCCGAACATGCCCGGCATTGGTTTTCTTATAGATGCCGAACGGCAGTGAGTGAATAGCCGAATGCTACTAGCTCCACCCAATAGTTTTCTATTGGCCGGCGGTTCTGCTGCTGTAAAAAAAACACGAAAAAAAAACCTCTCCCGGGCGCTCTGGGAGTCTCCTGCTCCTGGCCGCTCAGGAGAGAAACACTGATTTTTCTTTTTTTTTCTTTATTCTGACAGGCAGCCGTGTCAGAATAGAAAAAGAAATATATTTTTTTGCCCATTGGAATGCATTGCTAGATTCCTATTGGCTAATTCAATTTGCAATAGCCAATAGTAAACTAGCATTGCACCCGCCCTCTGCTGCAGTTCTCCATCAGGTCCATCAGCAGAGGGCGGGTGCAATGCTAGCCTACTATTGGCTATTGCAAATTGAAATAGCCAATAGGAATCTAGCAATGCATTCCAATGGGCAAACATTTTTTATTTATTTTTTCTATTCTGACACGGCTCCGTGTCAGAATAAAGAAAAAAAAGGCACAGCATTGCTTCTCTCCTTGGCGGCCAGGAGCAGGAGACTCCCGGAGCGCCCGGGAGAGTTTGCTGTCTGGAGATCAGTGTCCCTGGTTAGCTGGTAACCAGGGACGCTGATCTCTCTGCAAGTGGCCGGAGCCTGCAAGTTCACGGCTGGCTCCGCCCAGCTGTCAGAAGCAGGCCAATGGCCGGCCGCTCAGTCAGCTTCGGCTTTCAGCGCGGCTCAGCCGAGCCGAGGCATATGCCTTCGGCTTGACTGAGCCACTCGGCTAAGTTCGGGAGCTGTACAGGCTATTGTGAATAGCCCGTACAGCAGCCCTTCGGTTCCTGGGGCCGAAGCTAGCCGAACGATCGGCTGAAGCTACGGCTAGATCCTTCGGCTGCTTTGTGAATAGACCCCTATGTGATTGTTAGTCAAAGGGGGTAAAGGTCCACTTTAATTTTAATTAGCAGAATGGTGAACCAGATAGATACTTGTCTTTTAACATGTGGATAGATAAAGCTAACCCAAGCATGGTTAATGCTATATTGTACAAGTCACAACTGCCATTCTTTGAATAAACTGAATAAGAAAGACACGGGCTTTGGTAAAGTATGTAAATTTGTATTTAATGGTCCGTTTAAAAATGTTTCTATTTGAAAAATTGGATCTTAAAATCTCCTGCAGACTTCCAAGCAAGTGTAATCACAATGAAAAAAAACAAAACACCAAGATCAATTGGGTTTTTAGGTTTTGCAGCACAGAAAAATATACCTGTGAGAACCAGACAGACATTATCTATACACTAAATTTGCACCTCTGTTGACTTCTGTCCCATTGGGTTAATGTGATGTTACCAGCTTATATGAAGAGTCCCAAAGCACTTAATTACAAAATGATATCTGAAAACCTAATTAACTTTTGTAACAGAATGTAATTGAATCAGATAAATGTACTGGGTGAATACTAAATCAGCAATGGAGCTTGTGGAGAACTTATTACTCAGTTAGCAGAGTTGTTCAGCTGAAATAATTTTCCAATGGCATTTATAGTAGAAAATTACTAGTTGTGTATATTTGTATTCATAAGACTCTGTGAGACGTGTTCTCCCTAGCACCTTGAAACAGTCATAGGCAATTGTATCAATATAATCACATTATATGGAAATGAATGCTAATGTATTGCTTCATATAGATACAACATGTATAATATACATTTTTGAAGCAACATTGTCACAAAATAAGCTAAAGACGCAAAAGAAAATATTCCAGAGCTGCATTAATGCAAACCTGTATAGAGAGAAATACAAAGACTGTCATTGCTGACTTGCTTCTGCAAATGTTTGGAATTCTTCTGAGTGAAAGGCTTTAGCATTTTCTATGGCAAGAGCATGCAAATTAGGAAAGCCGGTATGAAATCAGAGCTTCTAATCTGCACATATGTTTCATATCAGTGAACCTATTAGTGCCAATGCTATTAGATCAACATGACATTCAAGCAACTAGCATTTCCAGAAGTTAAGATTAGCAATGACAGCCTTCATTCATTTTCAGTATAGGTTCCTTTGAAAATACTGATCTAAATAATAATAATTAAATAATAATAATACCAATATTAATAATAAACAGATCATTCTAATAAAATAGCTACTTATACATTTATAGGCCTGTTGTTTTTATATACCAAAGGCATGGGACACACTGATATTTTGCAGACTTGTCCCAAATTTCATCATACAATCATAAAGCAAATATGTGTAAATATGCCCATGCAGGGCAACACAACAGGTACACTTTCATTTAGACACACACTTGTATTCCGCCACTACTCAATTTAGCTGCAGGGAGTGAAGATAAAAGCCCCACGTAAGCTCAAAGTATATTTTCACTTACCTTTTAGATGTTTTTTGGTGAGGCCTTTGTACAGATTCCAGGCTACTCTGAGCAGTTTGAGAATGAAAGTAGAGGTGCAAACTGAGGGACAGACTAAGCTTCTTCTCATAATATGCTTCTAAGTCTTCAACCCTTTGAAGACAGACAGTGTTCAAATCTAGTTTACAGCTGATAATGAGATTGGCTAGCACTGATCAGACAGGGTTAATCACAAATTTAGAGTAAACATAATTTACCACTGCCCATTGCTCAACATCACATGGGGAAAAGCTAGGTGGCTTTTTTAAGTCAGTAAAAATATAAGCAGCATTTCTTTTCATGTTTTTAAGTTATGCTGTGTGAATGGGAATATGTAACAAATATGAAATAGGTGTTATCCCAATTTGGCTGCAAAAGTTGAAGGGGTCTATTCACTAAGCTGCCGTAGGCAGCCGAGTGAATGACCAACCTAAAGCGAAGTGAGCCGAACGCTGTTCGGCTATTCACTTCAGGCTGGTACGGCTGAAATCCATCCTCAACTTACCTGAATCGTGGAGTCCTTCTCCCTGCAGCATCCTGTATTTTTCTGATTCTGTACCCGCAGAGCCCCCATCCTCCATTCACAGATCCATTCACTATAAATGGAAAGACTGCAAGTTCCATCTACCTTGAGGGACTGATGGATCTTGTTAGAGCATAAAGGCTGTGATGTCACCAGCCTTGCCGTACATTGATTACTTCCTCCAGCTTCATAACCGAAGAAGGTCTGTACCTTTGCAGTACCCTGAGCATTGCACCCATGATCCACTAATTGCTATTGCAATGCTTTTCAGGCTCCATTGCACAAAATAAATAAATAAATGCACATTTTTTTTTTCTTTTATCAATGCATGTGCATTTTTTTTGTTAAGATGAACTATGGGGTCTATTCACGAAGCTGCCGAGGGCAGCCGAGTGAATGACCGATCTGAAGTGAAGTGAGCCGTACATTGGCTTGCTTCGAGTGGCTTCGGGTCAGCCGAACATGCTCAGCATGTTCGGCCAACCCGAAGTGCAGAAGGAGTGCGACTCAAGCGATCCAACATCTGGATCGGCTAAGCCGAACCTCCGGCAGGCTACTCGCTGCTGTTCGGTCTATTCTTATAGATGCCGAACAGCAGTGAGTGAATAGTGACAGCTAGCTCCGCCCAACTGTTTTCTATTGTCCGGCGGCTCTGCTGCCGTCCAAAAAAAGAAAAAAAACTCTCCCGGGCGCTCCCGGGTTAAGGAGAGAAACACTGCTTTTTCGTTTTTTTTCTTTATTCTGACACGGAGCCGTGTCAGAATATAAAAAAAATAAAAAATTTGGCCATAGGAATGCATTGCTAGATTCCTATTGGCTATTTCAATTTGCAATAGCCAATAGCAAACTAGCTATTGTTCCCGGGCAGGGCAGGTGCAATGCTAGTTTGCTATTGGCTATTGCAAATTGAAATAGCCAATAGGAATCTAGCAATGCATTGACTTTTTTTTTTTCTATTCTGACACGGCTCCGTGTCAGAATAAAAAAAAAAGAAAAAGCAGTGTTTCTCTCCTGGGTGGCCGGGAGCGGGAGACTCCCGGAGCGCCAGGGAGAGTTAGGCTGTTTGGAGATCAGTGTCCCTGGTTAGGTGTTAACCAGGGACGCTGATCTCTCTGCAAGTGGCCGGAGCCAGCCGTAAGATCACGGCTGGCTCCGCCCAGCTGTCAGAAACAGGCTGTC
>NW_017306598.1:979868-1053576 GCF_000935625.1 Nanorana parkeri | reverse complement strand
CGATCCAACATCTGGATCGGCTAAGCCGAACCTCCGGCAGGCTACTCGCTGCTGTTCGGTCTATTCTTATAGATGCCGAACAGCAGTGAGTGAATAGTGACAGCTAGCTCCGCCCAACTGTTTTCTATTGTCCGGCGGCTCTGCTGCCGTCCAAAAAAAGAAAAAAAACTCTCCCGGGCGCTCCCGGGTTAAGGAGAGAAACACTGCTTTTTCGTTTTTTTTCTTTATTCTGACACGGAGCCGTGTCAGAATATAAAAAAAATAAAAAATTTGGCCATAGGAATGCATTGCTAGATTCCTATTGGCTATTTCAATTTGCAATAGCCAATAGCAAACTAGCTATTGTTCCCGGGCAGGGCAGGCGCAATTTCTATTCTGACACGGCTCCGTGTCAGAATAAAAAAAAAAGAAAAAGCAGTGTTTCTCTCCTGGGTGGCCGGGAGCGGGAGACTCCCGGAGCGCCAGGGAGAGTTAGGCTGTTTGGAGATCAGTGTCCCTGGTTAGGTGTTAACCAGGGACGCTGATCTCTCTGCAAGTGGCCGGAGCCAGCCGTAAGATCACGGCTGGCTCCGCCCAGCTGTCAGAAGCAGGCTGTCCGCCGCTTCGACTTTCAGCGCGGCTCAGCCGAGCCCAGGCATATGCATTCGGCTCGACTGAGTCGCTCGGCCACGTTCGGGAGCTGTACGGGCTATAGTGAATAGCCCGTACAGCAGCCCTTTGGTTCTACTGAACTGAAGGGGTCCTGGGGCCGAAGCTAGCCAAAGGATCGGCCGAAGATAAGGCTAGATCCTTCGGCTGCTTCATGAATAGACCCCTAAGTTGCTGTAGTTGTAGCTTATGCAGGCTATGAACTTCACTAGTATGACAGTACCAGTTGGCCCAGTGCTATCACATGGACTAAAGCAGACCATACACTTAAAATTTTGGCTGAATCATAGGAATCGCCTGAAATTCAGTGGGTGGTCCTGCTGGACTTGGCAGAAAGTTGTGAATGAATTTTGACAATTGTGACCAGGTACTTCTTTCTGCTCACAGTGCTTAAGGGGGTAAGCAAAGGATAAGGAACCTGTATGCTGTGGAGAGGCGGGGGAATAAAGCAAACCTGTTGTTTGCCCGGAATTGGAAAAGTAGACGTTTCCTTAAAGTGTCACACATTTTCATCTAGACGTTACACAGGAGCAGAGGCTGCAATTGTACAGCTTTTCATTGTGGCTATTTTGATAACCAGTAACTCGTTATTGAGTGCTGATCAGCAGCAGGAGTAATATTGAAGAATATTATTGGCAGATTGTGATTCTTATAGCTTTATCTGTCATCAGTCTTCATACATGGAATTTAGTAATACCACATATTGATTCCATTAAAATTCCAGGGCCTGTAATGTGTTTGTCTGTGTGTTTCAATAGGGGCACACAGCTCAGCTCAGGTCCCAGTTGGGAGAGCGCACGCACGGGTGTCTTTTTCGCAAGTTAAGGAATACACCTGCAAACAGAAGGGGAGGGCATGGATTGAGACCATAACAACAGGTAAAATGGGGCAGTTTTAAACAAACAGGAGAAAAAAAACAGTAAGTGATCATCCTGTTTGCCTTTAGTAAATCAGCCCCTTTATCTTGGTCACTAGAAGTGACCAAGAAAGCAATACAAATAATTGGATCAACGCGACAACCAGGCAACTAGCACCTTCGAAAGAAGGAATATGATTGCTACAGTAGCTTGGTAGATTTCTGCTTCATTACCCCATTCTGTACTGGCGGAATGCAGTGTTTGAAGCTACAAGAACAGTTCTTCCTCCAGACACATTGATAATGTTTAGAGTGACGGATAACTGATAAAGGGCAGCTTCACATTATGAGCTCTATTTCCAATAAACAATTTGTAGCATAATACTGATTAAAAGTAACTGGAATCATCTCCACAGCATTACTTACAGAAGCAAAGCCATAGCTATGTAATATCAGTTCTGTGTAATGCTTGGCTGCAGTTACAAACTAAGTATTGTTGTATAAAGAGTACATCAACCTACATATTTAAGTGATCGGACTCCTAAATGCATTGGAGCACCAGTGCTAATGTATGGGCAACACTAATTAAACTATTGACTTTATTAGGGGTCAACATAATTAGCATAGGGGTCAGAAGGTTAAATGTGGGGTATAGAAGTGTATTTTAAATTATTACGTGCCTGGAACAGTTTAAAGTGTATGCATAGCAACAATTTTTTTTTCTTTTAAGTTTTAATAAAGTATGGAAGGGTTATCATTTCTATCAAGTGACAGTAAACTCTCTGTTAACTGGTATCCAACTAACCAGAACTCTCCTCTAACCGTCAAAAAAAAAAAATCCACTGTGCACTCACTGTTCTGCCGATCTGCGACCTTGTAGGAGAGGGAGAGAGGGCTCTACAGCATGGGAGGGTAGAGGATCGGGGCGGAAGAGTGTGATTGCCACTGTATTATCCTGGGAACGAGTGTCTGTTAACAAGAGCCCCCTACTGATCACTATTGCTCATGGATTACAGTACAGTATACTTATTCTGCCTCAACCACCGATTTATGTATTTGCACATACTTTCCTGAGACTCATCTGTACGGATAGCATGACAACCTACTAACTTGGTGAAATCCACAAACAGGGTCCAACTTGCTAAGAAGACTCAGCGTAGAATCCAATGTACCTTTTTTAGCCTTCACAATACAATGGATGTAATTCCTTGTCACTCTAAAGGTGCCCATACACCTTACAATTATCTGCAGATTTTCTGTGGTCAGATGGAAAAGGTGCAACAGATTCCTCCATCTACACTTAACTGTGTTGATGGAGGAATCTCCTGCTGGGTCAAGCTTTTGTAATCCTGCTAGTTGGCCCCACTGGCTCTCAAAACACCTGAACAATGTCTGCATCCAATCAGATTGTTCAGGTTTTTAGAGAGCCAGTGGGGCTGACTAGCAAGATACTGAAGCATGGCACAGTGGGAGATTCCTCCATCCACACAGTTAAGTGTAGATGGAGGAATCTGTTGCACCTGACCACAGAAAATCTGCAGATAATTGTAAGGTGTATGGCCAGTCTAAGGCTGGGCACACACCTTACAACCATCGCAAGACTTTTGTCTTGCGATGGTTGTAAGGTACTTAAAAAAACGTACGATCTGTCTATCTTGCATAGGCAGATCGTACTTGCGATGATCGCAAGCCACGCCCCGAGGGGCGGCTTCTGAAAACCGCAATGCCGAACGGGCTGTGTGCGCATGCGCACACCGGCCCATCCGGCTTTTATCTTACGAAAATGCTACAGACCCGCCGAACATCGTACGATGCTCGGCGGGTTTTCGAACATGTCCGTAAGTTAAAATTCGATTATCGTAAGGTGTGTGGAAGCCGTGCGACCTCTACTACTGTAAGGTCGCACGGCTTCCACACACCTTACGATAATCGTACGATCGCGGGATTTCCCGCGATTATCGTACGATTATCGTAAGGCGTGTGGGGACCTTTAGAGGTGGAAAACACATTCCTATCTTTGAATTCAACAGGTAGACAGAGACTATCTGTTCTCTCTTACCTGAGGGGTGAAGCCAGAAAAGGAAGTAGGAAGGAGAGGCTGGGAGAATGTAGCAGAAGACTGTACAAATGTACAGAAAACATCAGGGGTGAAGTGTAAGATTCCAGAGAATGTACAGATTAGGCTTTATCAGTGCTAATCTACCACTAGTAGCTAGAAATACAGCATATCATAATACCATGCAATAAAATACATATGCAGTGTAACAGAAATTACAGAAATAACAGTTAATGTGGCAGCACAATACTGTAGATCTCCAGTCCCACTGTCAGGCAGCCACAGTGCACACAGTATTACAGCACCTGTATTACAGCACTAATACTAAGTGTGTCTGTTTGTCTTAATTTGCTTTTTATTTCAATATTAATATGAAGTCAATACAGAGTTTGTCTTATGGTATGGTATAGTATGGGGTACAGCATAAGTTAAGCCTATGTTTAACATTAACCCTCAAGCAACATGAAACTACTTTCAGCCAGAATCTACCAATCCCCGTGGATGCTGGATAACAGGAAGTTTACTGTATTTTTTTTTTTTTTGCTGTAGTTGTTCCATTGGGGAGTTTTCCCTTCACTTTCTGTCCTGGAGACGCCTCAAAAAATCTCTCCAAAGTGAATGTAATTCCTATCTTATAGAGCTTCCATCGAATACTTATCCCCTTTGGAACATTTTCTGTCACCTCCTTCTCCGGTGACAACTCAAAAGTTTGGGATGTCCCCTCACTCTCTGTTTCAGTAACAGAGGTAACCAGGACAGAAATGGCGGGATCTCCCCATTGGGGACACAGAGGGTCTAACCCTTCCCCATTCTTGCCTTTACAAACACATGTTTTTACATACATTTTAAATATACTTTATAGTTATGGTGATTCAATCTCCTTACTATAAAGTGGTAGCATAAAGCTAATAGACTGGGTGCTAGCCAGACAGCAACACCAACTCACGTTCTGTGAAGCTTAAATGGTCATTTGCTTTTGTGTACATTCATATGCCATTAGGAAAGCCCATTGTTGGAATGCATATATATTTCTGCCGAGGCGGCGGAAGTCCCCCCCCTGGATTTCCACTCGCCCCCACGCAATTTTCACTCGCCAATTGCGAGCGGGCGAGTGGAAATTTTGAGCCCTGTTCTAGCACGTACATATTTTACACTTTAGGTCATTTGAGATGGCTGCAGTTGATGGGTGGGATTTAAATTGTGACTTATATGGGCTTCAAAACCTGGGCATTTATTTTCACCACTACTTTTTCCCCATACGGCTTGCGAACAGGATGTATGTCCGCTTACATCCGACTTTCCATAGCCCTAACAGGGGTCAGGTGAGTTCAGCTTTTTCCTACGTTGCAAGATGGAGGATAAAGCTGGATGGAAATGGATGTCACAATGGTGACCTGTGTTCCGTACTGCTCTGATCAGCAGGAGATCTATGAGCAGATCCCCTGCTGATCAGAACTGACAGGAACCTGTATGAAAGGGATCTTAAACATGTTAAGTGAATAGCCGAACAGTGTTCGGCTCACTTCACTTCTGATCGGTCATTCACTCGGCTGCCCTCGGCAGCTTTGTGAATAGACCCCTTTGTTTTAATCTCTGCAAAAATGTTGCAGAGTTCTTATAACATTATTGATAGATGTTCCCTAGTGTTTTAGGCCTAGATATTGCAGATACATACAGAGAACCACCACACACAGAGTAAAGTTATTGTATTACATTATAACATTATTTAGAACACTGACAACTTTGGTAAATATATTTCTTTATCTGAATAGCAAACTACTGTACAGCTAAGCATTATTTTCTTTGTGTATATTTAATTTAAATAAAAATACTAAATTGAGTGATTGTTATTTGATCTTTTTGTAACTTTTTTTTTAACTGTATTTAGGGCATTGTATTATAATTATGTTATTCCTGTTCTGAAATATTCTTTTATGTCTTGTGGAAGAAACATTTTTTCTCTAGAGGCAATTTGTGCATTTACTTCTGAGGTATCAAATATCCTTATTATACTTATTCTGCCTTCCTGTTTTTCCAGAAGTATTAACAGGAGAAACATGAAACAGCTTAATAGCTTTTTTGTTTATACTTAAACTGCCCATAGCTGTTCCATTTAAAACATCAAATTAAAGATTGCCTACTAAAAAGTATGTTATGTATAGTTTATCCTATACAGTATCTTGTACAGTTTTGATACTAGCTAGCCTACTGCATCTGTAACCTGGCATTACATAAAATGCCACTAGTTATAGGAATCGGTCTCTTACTAAAAGATAATGACTATTTTGGGGTTGATATACTAAAGGCAAATGGGTTGTTCAGTTTGCAACGGAATGTGCACTTTCCTTAGTGAATAAGGTGCAGAAGATCTGCTGACTTTTATCATCCAATCATAAGCATGCAAAATACATATTTGTTTTAATTTTCCTTGTATGTAATTGGGTATTCTTTGCAAAGTGAATTTTCGCCACATTCACTAATTTAAAGGACAATTCCCTTGCAAAGTGAACAGCCCATATCATAATAAAGGAAAATAAAGTGCTGGCATGTAAAAGCAAAGCAAAATAAGATAAGGCAAAATAAGAAAAGATTAAATAAGACACTTTATTTGTTGTTGCATGCAAGGTACAGTGAAATACAGTTTAGCTCAACCACTCTTTTCTATACCATAATTATACTAAAACCTAACTTGACGATATAAAACATAAATAGCCATTGATCAAATCGCCACCCAACAGCAAAAGGGGATGCATGTGCAGTAGAAGTGGCAGGTACAAGGACAGTTAGGATTTGTAGTTTGGGGAGAGTGGCACCTGACCGCAATATACATACACTGCTTGTACTTACAGACAGGAAATGAGTGGAAAGGAGCCTGCATAGGGAACATGCAAAGACAGGTCTTATATCAAAAGAAAAATTCTATGTGTAATTGTAAGTGTAAGTGTAATTTATTGGCACATTTTAATAACTGGCAATGGTGCATTAGTGTAGGCTATTATGCGGACTACACAGGAACCAGGAGAGTTTATTTCACTTTCAATT
Source organism: Nanorana parkeri (assembly GCF_000935625.1). Lineage (NCBI taxonomy): Eukaryota > Metazoa > Chordata > Amphibia > Anura > Dicroglossidae > Nanorana > Nanorana parkeri. The sequence continues at coordinate 1,046,974 of NW_017306598.1, read as the reverse complement.
TCCGGTGCACATGTGAAAAATACACAGAATAAAGCAATAGGGTGGCTACGCTTGTATTTATTTCAGAAACACGTGGTCACAGAGAGGCAAAGAATTACAGAGGTGAAATACAAGAAATAAGTTGTGTTGGAAATGATAAAGTGATTGATTAAACTGTGTGACTTCCTCAACCTTATGTCGTTTTGTTGGAAATTCCCTCCTTCACCATCCAACAATCTATGTCAAATGTTGGAGCTTTGATGGATGAGTTTCCTAAATTTGACTCAGCTTCTAGCAGTAAGTGATGCAGTTTGTCAATGAACAGATCTCCGCAGAGTGGATGGCATGTCCATGTACTCAGACTATAGAAAAGGCCTCTTGTCATCCTGAGCAAATGTAAACGATGCTCTAATTAAGAGGAGGCAGTCGTCTTTCTATACTATTATTTTATTATTATACAGGATTTATATAGCGCCAATAGTTTGCACAGCGCTTTACAATATAAGGAAGACATTACAGTCACAATACAATTTAAGACAAGATGGTAAGGAGGGCCCTGCCCGTGAGGGCTTACAATCTATACAGGTGGGAATATCTAGCAGTTCTTTGTGATCCACATGGGGTGAAGATGAGTGATAGCTATAAAACACCCAACCCCTTCATTGCACATCTTCCCACAATCCCACAACAATTAAGCTGTTTGGCTCCCTCTACTTACACATGTTTGCTGTCACTCATGTGACAGCCAATGCAAATGTTTAATGACAAGAATCGATGCAGAGAAAAGACAGCAAAGACTTGCACATCAAACCACAGGGACACTGAACACATCCAGTGAAGGTGATTAGAATATTTGTGAACATTTTAAAAGCCCAGGCAGTTACAGGAAAAGATTTAACACATTCTTAAAATAATATCATCAAGGTGAGGTCACCACCCACGAGGCATGATAAAGTCAACCTAAGCCAGCTGATCTTACGAAAAACCTCCACGTACACTCAAACAGAGTCTCTACAAGCTTAGATTAATGCATGCCCCCCCCCCCCATCTTCCTTAAAGCACTACCACAAAAGAGTAATAGCATAGGACCCATCAAGTCTCTTGGTCCTAGGGAGCAGCTGGGCACCTTAGACTTATAGCCGTTTTGCTATAGTGATTTTGCATTTTCCTATCTTACAGAAAAATGTGAATTCAAACAAGCAGCCTATGAATTATTAGGGGCCCCTGATTCTTTGGCATGCCATAATAGTTAAGGCACTTTAAAGACATAGGGGTCTATTCACGAAGCTGCCGAAGGATCTGGCCGTAGCTTCGGCCGATCCTTCGGCTAGCTTCGGCCCCAGGACCCCTTCGGTTCAGTAGAACTGAAGGGGTGCTGTACGGGCTATTCACTATAGCCCGTACAGCTCCCGATCATGGCCGAGCGGCTCAGCCGAGCCGATGCATATGCGTTCGGCTCGGCTGAGCCGCTCGGCCATGATCGGGAGCTGTACGGGCTATTCACTATAGCCCGTACAGCTCCCGATCATGGCCGAGCGGCTCAGCCGAGCCGATGCATATGCGTTCGGCTCGGCTGAGCCGCTCGGCCATGATCGGGAGCTGTACGGGCTATTCACTATAGCCCGTACAGCTCCCGATCATGGCCGAGCGGCTCAGCCGAGCCGATGCATATGCGTTCGGCTCGGCTGAGCCGCTCGGCCATGATCGGGAGCTGTACGGGCTATTCACTATAGCCCGTACAGCTCCCGATCATGGCCGAGCGGCTCAGCCGAGCCGATGCATATGCGTTCGGCTCGGCTGAGCCGCTCGGCCATGATCGGGAGCTGTACGGGCTATTCACTATAGCCCGTACAGCTCCCGATCATGGCCGAGCGGCTCAGCCGAGCCGATGCATATGCGTTCGGCTCGGCTGAGCCGCTCGGCCATGATCGGGAGCTGTACGGGCTATTCACTATAGCCCGTACAGCTCCCGATCATGGCCGAGCGGCTCAGCCGAGCCGATGCATATGCGTTCGGCTCGGCTGAGCCGCTCGGCCATGATCGGGAGCTGTACGGGCTATTCACTATAGCCCGTACAGCTCCCGATCATGGCCGAGCGGCTCAGCCGAGCCGATGCATATGCGTTCGGCTCGGCTGAGCCGCTCGGCCATGATCGGGAGCTGTACGGGCTATAGTGAATAGCCCGTACAGCACCCCTTCAGTTCTACTGAACCGAAGGGGTCCTGGGGCCGAAGCTAGCCGAAGGATCGGCCGAAGCTACGGCCAGATCCTTCGGCAGCTTCGTGAATAGACCCCATAGTTCACCTTAAAAAAAAATAAATGCACATGCATTGATAAAAGAAAAAAAAAATTGCATTTATTTATTTATTTTTTGCAATGGAGCCTGAAAAGCATTGCAATAGCAATTAGTGGATCATGGGTTATGAAGCTGAGCTGGAGGAAGTAATCAATGTACTGCAAGGCTGGTGACATCACAGCCTTAATGCTCTAACAAGATCTATCAGTCCCTCATGGTAGATGGAACTTGCAGTCTTTCCATTTATAGTGAATGGATCTGTGAACGGAGGATGGGGGCTCTGCGGGTACAGAATTAGAAAAATACAGGATGCTGCAGGGAGAAGAACTCCACAATTCATGTAAGTTGAGGATGGATTGAGGATGTGGGGCTTGAAAATGTTACCATGTATCCTGTTGCATCCTAAATAGGGATGCAACACAAAATAAACATGAAACATGTTCTAAAATGTGGAGTATTATTTCAAGGTGTCATAAAGGCATGCTAAAGTAGCTTCTCTAGCAGTATGTAATTTTAGCATGCCTTGAAGGATCAAAACAAACATGTCATATTTGCTTCAGAATGCCATTTAAACATCTCTAGTCCTGTATCTTTAAATTTCTATATCCATTTAGTCCCTATAAATAGATGTTGAGAACCACATTTACATAAACCAATCAGCCATAACATTATGACCACCCACCTAATATTGAGTAGGTGCCCCTTTTGCTGGCAAAACAGCCCTGACCCATAGAGGCCTGGACTCCACTAGACCTCTGAAGGTATGTTGTGGTATCTGGTACCAAGCCATCAATAGCGAATCCTTAAAGTCCTATAAGTTACAAGCTGGTGCCTACATGGATCAGACTTGTTTTTCCAGCACATCCCACAGGTGCTCAATTTGATTGAAATTGGTAAAATTTGGAGGCCAAGTCAACACCTCAAACTCGATGATGTGTTCCTCAAAACATTCTTGAACAATTTTTCCATGTGTCATGGCAGATTATTCTGCGGAAAGACGCCACTGCCATCAGGGAATGCAGTTTCCATGAATGGGTGTACTTGATCAGCAACAATGTTTAACCTCCTTGGCGGTATTCCCGAGTGTAGCTCGGCGTTACTTCTCCATACCCTGAGCTACACTTGGGAATATCCCATAGTATTTACTTACCTTGTCCCTCGAGCCGTGCGTTGTCCTCCGGCTGGCGCCGGCATCTGTCTTCCGGGTTCCGTCCCTTGCGAGCGTATGCGTCGCACGGGGGCGGAACCGGCGGGAGATTCGAAAAAAAACGAAAAAATAAAATAACGAAAAAAAATCGAGAAAAATTACGAAAAAAAATTACGAAAATCAAAAGAATCATACCGCCAGGGAGGTTAAGAAGGCGGCACATGTCAAAGTAACAGCCATACGAATGGCAGGACTCAAGGTTTCCCAGCAGAACAATGCAGAACACAACAAACTGCCTCTGTCGGCTAGCCATCTTCACACAGTGCATCCTGATGCCATCTCTTCCCCATGTAAGCACCACACGCACCCGACTATCAACATGTTGTTAACGAAAACGTGATTCATCAGACCAGACAACCTTCTTCCATTGTTCTGTGGTCTAGTTCTGATGTTCACGTGCCCATTGTAGGTACCTTTGGTGGTGGACACACGTCAGCACAGGCATCCTGACTGGCCTGTGGCTACACAGCCACATATGCAACAAACTGTGATGCACTGTGTGTTCAAACACCTTTCTGTCAGAGTCAGCATTAACTTTTTCAGCAATATGAGTTACAGCAGCTCTTCTATTGGATTAGACTACACAACCCAGCCTTCACTTCCCACTTGCATCAATGAGCCTTGGCCACACATGTTTATGTTGCTAGTTCACCGGGTTTTGTTCCTTGGACCACTTTTGGTGGGTCCTGACCACTGCAGACCAAGAACATCCCACATGAGCTGCAGTTTTGGCGCTGCTCTGACCCAGACATCTAGCTATCACAATCTGGCCCTTGTCAAGTTGCTGAAATCCTTATGCTAGCCCATTTTTTTCTGCTTCCAACACAATAATAACAACAATAATAATAATCATGGAAGTGCGCTTTCTTCCATGGGTCAGCCTATACAGTATGGCATGTGTTTGTGCTGTCAGTCGTCCACCCCCAGAAGCTGGTCTCAAAATAGCAACTGGGAGCAGGGAAGCCTAGTTAGATAAGGGCTTGGTCTAGGTTATTGTAAAGCTCGCCATACCCTGATTATACAATCTCCTTTAGAATTAACAAAATTATGAAATAAGAGAACAAACCTAAACAACCAATTCAATTGCTGGTATATCTAATGGAGATTGTATATTGTATGGCCAGCCTTAGTGATAGGGTCGGTGCATTTTCAGTAGGATTAAAAAAAGAAAAAGATAAAAGGTTTTATATTTAGTGTCAGTTTTAGTGTCATTGTGTTTAGATAGGATTAAAAAAAATGTGCACTATGGTATCACCATAAACGTCAGGTGTAGGACAATTTATTTAGAGTTTTATTTTTGGTGGTAGGTCATGGTAATGGCAAAAAGTTTAAAAAATAATATGGCCAGTTTTCCTTTGATAATAAAAAAATCCGGAGATATCAATTAAAATGATACACCAAATGAGGTCCAAATTCGTCCCTTAAAAAACAATGTGTAATTCAATTGGATACACCAAGTAGTTGCAAATCTATTGCATTTAGGCTTTAATGTTTATTATACCCTCTGTTATAAGGGATTAAGTAATAATGCAGAATGATTAATTAGGGCTATTACCTCTAAAAAGAGGTACAGCTTAAACATAGTAATTTAGTGTCTTTAATACAGTGCATTGTCTGCATTTAGTAGAACACAGAGTGTGAAGCTATCCACCAAACAGCTGTTCTCCATAACAGAAGCAGGTATCAAGACACATTGACATTTTATTTGGCATTTCTGCCTCAACCAGCACTAGACAAAATGTCAGTGAGTACCGGTGGCCCAGACCACTAAAGAAAACGATTATCTCTATGATGGAAACTTTGAAGCTCTGAATCTAGCACTAGACATAGGCAGTCAACTAGCTGTATGCATTGTGGACATAGCCTGAGGGTAACAGTGCTAAGTAGAGGACAGTTAGGCTTATTTAGTAAAGAGCATTATGTAAAACACACTAATCAATCTGAATTCATCTTTTATTGATCTACCTAAACTAAAGTCCTATTTGTTTCTATGCATTACTGCACATGGCCTATCATTATTGCTTCTGCTATACTGAATAACATGAATAAGCGATCATTGAATTAGATATTGAATACTCTACCGTGTGATTCAACTGCTGAAGCAGCTAAGACACATACAATGTATGTATATGTTAATCATAAGACATAAGTATTAACAAGAGCATTAAAGATAATGCTTTTCTAATAGCACCTGGTCAGATTGTGTGGTATGACGGTCCAAGCCTTGTTTTAAAATGACAGCTTTAGGGCTTATTCTCACTGTGTGGGTTGATATACATTTTGCAGTGTTTTTTCAAAGCAGGTAAAGGCAACAAACAAGGTAGCATATATTTGCTTAAAGGAGAACTATGAGATGAGTGATTTCCACTCACCTCATAATTCTAGCCGACCTGTAATAATGAGACGTTCACAGGTCGGCTCAGTAGATCGGGAGGTGAGCGAACTCATACCGGGTTCGCTCACCTCTCGATCCTGTCACGGCTCTCTGCCGTGACAGGGGGAGGGGCTGGATTCCCCTTTCCCCGCTCCGATCTGCCAGCGCTGACTGGCGGAACGGACAGGGGAGGGGGCGGGTACAGCTGGCTCTGCCTCTAGATAGGCAGAGCCAGCTGTCACTCACGCAGCTGGGCGGATCTCGACGTCGATGTCGGGATCCGCTCCGGCTGCGGCGCTGTATCTCGCGGTATACTGAGCTTAGGGTAATGGGAGGATGCTAGTTTGTGTCCTCCCGTTACCCTAAGGAGAACTATGGGGAAAAACACTGACCCCATAGTTCTCCTTTAACCTATCTCCATGTAAAAAAAAAACCTTGCAGGGGTCTTACCTGATTCCCCCCACCAATCGTTGCTCACCCATCTTCCCTTGACCTTCAGCAACCCGTATGTAATGAAGAGCTAGTGGGCCTCCGACCACTGGACCGCAGGGGGGAAGAAGCTGGGGGTGCTCGGGTTAGAGCTTGCAGGAAGAAAGGTCAGGTAAGTAAATTACCTTTACACAGGCAGAGGCGTATCTACAGATAATAGTGCCTATAGCAAGCACCGAAATTGCACCCCTTTCCAAAAACTGACACCCATATTTTAGATAAATTTGCCATTATATCAACTCATAAATAAAAGTCAAACTTGCATCAGAGTCCGTCCTTACATCAGAGTCCCCAGAGCCCCCTTGCCTCAGAATCCCTAGGGTTCTCTCTTATATCAGAGTCCCCAGAGCTCCCCCTTAGATCGGAGTTCCCCCTTACATCACAGTCTCCCCATGCTTGCTTTAGTGTCTCTCCTTACATCAGACACCGATGTGAGAGTGGACACTGGGGACCCTGCTGTAAGGGGGAACTCAGTGCCCAGAGTCCCCCCTTTCATCAGAGTTACCAGAGTTCCCCTACATCACAGTCCCAGAGTTCCCCCTTACATCAGAGTCTCCACAGTACCCCTTATAACAGCATCTCCTGAGACCCCCTTTACATCAGAATCCTAAGGACTCAGATGTAAGGGGGGACTCTGGTGTAAGGGGGGACTCTGATGTAATACGGGACTCTGATGTACTTGTAGACAGTAGCTTACTTGGCAGAATGGGCGTTGGCTGAGGGGGATGAGCAGAAGTCATATATGCAGAGTTAAATGCTGGGAAGGGCAGGGACTGGGGAGGCAGCACGTAATTGGTTGGTTGCTAGAATGCTGGGCGGTCCTAACAACTAACCACCAACAGGGTCATTCAACCCTCTGTGATTATTTAACTCCCTGGCGGCTGGTGGTTGGTTGGTAGAATACCAGGCAATCTCAGCAACTAACAGGCAGCAGTGCGGGTTGAAAAATGACAGCGGCAGTGACTAGAGTAGAGAATGTAAAATTTGATTGCAGTGCATCTGAAAAAAACATTACAATACATTAACACAACAAACATAGGTGCACATCGAACTAACGTAGTACTAAAGGCCCTTTTTTTTTCTTGTAAGCACTGTGTGTACACTCTAATTCAGGAGGAAGAGAAAACTGTAGAACATTGAGCAGTACAGAATGTACTGTATGTTCACACAAGCAGTATAAGTAGCAGAAAATAAATTAAGCTTTAATATTAGCTCAGTTGTTGTGTATTCAAAGGCACTGTGACAATTAAACTTACCTTTTTTTTAAACTTACATTAGTCCAGCCTGATTACATCTAAAACTTTAAATCTCACATCCAGAGGGCTACTGGGGATGCAGAAAGAAAAAAGACCAGCGCTGTCCAGGCTAAACGTCAGCCCTCTTGATGTGAGCTATGAAGAATCAGATGTAACCAAGCTGGACCAATGTACCTTTTAACCTCCCTGGCGGTATTCCCGAGTGTGGCTCGGGGTTAATTTTCAGTACCAAGAGCGGTAACCCCGAGCCACACCCGGGATTGCGCAAAAGTGTCACTTACCTTATCCCTGCGAGCCCGCGGTGTCCTCTGCTGTGTGCGCCCGGCCGATGCCGGCATTCGGCTTTTAGTTTAGTTTTTGGGCGTCACAGCGGGGGGCGGAGGCGGCGGGAAATTCAGACTTAATATTTACTAAGAATGACAGGCCTACAATATAAAACAACAAATTCATCAGATAGTCCTTTGCTGTACCAGACTTGTACTAGAGTTGGGTATCATAAGGCATCTGATCTGGAGGCTGGAATCCCCAGACTGTCCCTTTATTCCCTTCACTTATATGAGCAGATGATATTTCCATACCATATCAATAACTTGAGAAGTAATGTAGTACAATCTGTCAAGGAAAACGCTGAAATCATTGAGGGATAAACCTATAAAAACAAAACAGCACCTCTGAACAACAAGTTGGCAGCTACACAATCCACATCAAACAATGTCTATGTTATACTTGTTCCAATCTTGTTTTGCATTTGCAAAGTACATATAATAAAATTATGATTACTGCATGTTTTGCTTTATGATATAAGCTCATCCTAGAAGGCCCCTCACCACAATGTGTGTACTTCTAGATATGTACGTGGTAATTACATATTTATTACTCCCTAGTTGCACGGCATTGCGGAAAACAGCTGTCAGCAAAAGTAAAAGCTAAGTGAGGAATTGCATATTTATACCAAAATCGCAGTCCTCTCGGAAAGTCAGCTGCTAGTCAAAGTAGGAAGTTTTACAGCTTTTTGCTGCCACCTGCCTGTCAACCATATCATGGTCACTCAGAGAAACAGATGGCCTGGCTGGAAGACATGAAACAAAATGGGTATCACTGAGAATATAAAACATGGTGTGTGTTTTACTAAAGGAGGCATTTTTAAGTCTTGGTGATGTGAGCCAGTGTGTTGTTCTTTAGAAACCCAGGTATAAATAAGATACGTTTTCATTTCTTTGTACGCCATTGTTACAGCAATGTAGTCAAACGAATAACATACATAGAACTTTTAAGGTATGCAAATGTTTTTTCATTAATTGTTTATTTCAACTAATGCATTCATGCTAAAAGATAGCATTATTTTAAATACAAAGGGAATGTTTTCAACTCACTATAAAAGTCTGGTTCCTTTATACAGTAGACAATGTAAAGCAGAACTTGCACAAATATGCAACTTTTGCTTATTAGTTAGACCCTCCAGTCCCCAATAAAAATGTTTTTTTTTTAAAAAGAACACTGGAAGAAAAAATAAAAAAATACTGCCATCAAACCCTGACTTTCAGTATTTTTGCCTCTGAGGATCCTGTGCAGTCTTGCAAGATCCTGCAAAAAGGCTGAGTGAGGTCATCCTTGCCGAGGTGACTGGGGTGGAAGCCGGAGTATTATGTGAGAATAATTTTTTACCTTTTGCTTCCAGTGTTTGTTTTTTATGTTTAAATGAGAGGTTTTAATTCAGGGATGCAGATAAGTAGTACATTAGGGATGCACTGATACCAATACTAGTATCAGTGCCGATACCGAGTATTTGGGCGCGTACTTGTGCATGCCCAAATGTTCCCTATGTCTATCCCGATGCCGGAACTTCCGGTATCAGAAAGCTGGGCAGCGAAACATTACACAACGAAGGAGCATGGAGACGGCTTCCCAAACAATCAGGAAGCCGGGTGGCGTGTATTGACTCACCGCCCAGCTTTCTGATTGGTCGGGAAGCTGACCAATCAGGAGGCTGGGCGGTGAGTCATTACATCATCAGTGTTTTGCCATTTACTTGCTATCCAAGCTGGAGCAGTCCTTGACCAAACTGTATATATATAACTGAAGTAAAGAAGACTGTGGTAAGATCCTGAAAATGCTATCTGGATTGAAAAACTGTATGAACAAATTGGCATTTTTTTTTTTGTCATGTAGGCCAGTTCCCACTCGCATATCTCAGTGGTGAATTTAGCTGTTTAAATCGACTTCCATTTTACCTGGCCTGGGCACCATTTAACACAGCAGTGCTAGAGTACAGAGTGGCCCCCCCAGCTGGGTTATGTAAACCTACAAGCAGAAGCCCAACAATATGCATGAGTGCTTGGTTGCCTTGCCAAGAACAAATACAAAGCATCTGATTAGAATCCATTGATTTTAAAATAACAAAAATACAAGCACACATTCATACATCTAGACCACTGTGTAAAGGGCTCACTGAACCAGTGGGTGGGAGTGCCACTCCAGCAGTGTGAGTACAGCCTAATATCACAGCGGTTCATAGTTACATAGTTACATAGTATTTGAGGTTGAATAAAGACATTAGTCCATCAAGTCCAACCTATTAGGATCTCATTCTAGGAGTACCTGTACCCCTGTATATTACGGTCCCTTAAGAAATCGTCCAAAAGTTTCTTGAACAATTCCACATTCTTTGCTGAAATCACTGTCTGTGGCAGTGAGTTCCAGACCCTAACTGATCTTACTGTGAAGAACCCCCTTCGCCCCTTGTGCTGGAATTTTTTTTCCACCAATTTTAGGTGGTGGCCTCTAGTTTTTGTAATGGAGTTAATTTTAAACAGTTTATCGCTAATGTTGCTGCCACCATTGAACATTTTGTACATGGAGATCATATCCCCCCTTAATCTCCTCACCTCCAATGTGAACATGTTTAAATTTAGTAGCCTTGTCTCGTAGCTCTGGTCCTCCATACCCCTAATTAGTTTGGTTGCCCTCCGCTGGACTTTTTCCAACTCAAGGACATCTTTTCTTAGTACTGGTGACCAGAACTGGACCGCTTACTCCAGATGAGGTCGAACCAATGATCTATAAAGTGGCAAAATTATAGACTTGTCCCTGCAATACATCCCCTTTTTAATACAGGACAAGACCCTGCTAGCTTTGTTTACAGCAGCCTGGCACTGCAAACTACCTTTCAGTTTGTGGTCTACAATGACCCCCAAATCCTTCTCCATTTCTGACTTCCCTAGCGGCATACCCATAATTGTTCGAGTGGCTCCTTAAACTCACGTGCTTGTCTACTTCCTCCCTGTCAGATAGACAGCATGTTAAGTTGCAGTAGAGCCCAGGGCCACCATTAGAAATCATGGGGCCCCACAACCCTCCCACCCAGAGGTCTCTGCACTAGAGGAGCTTACACTGTAATGTCCTCCCACAGTCTCACACTATATTATACATTTATATAGCTCTGACATATACCACAGTGCTGTACAGAGAACACTGAGCCAGTCACATTAGTTTCTGTACAGCGACGCTTACACTTTAATTCAGAATGGCACAGGCTGTAGGAAGACTACAAATCCCAACAATACATTATACAGTAATGCAGAACAGTATACATGTGACATCAGGACTTTGCAATGCACTGGACTCTGGACTTAGTAACGAACTTTACTCTGGACTTAGTAACGCACTGGACTTAGTAACGTGCTGGACTCAGGACTTAGTAACGGACTGGACTCAGGACCCACCTGAAGCCCTGCAGAGCCCACTTGAGATCCTGCAGAGCCCACCTGAGACCCCACACAGCCCACGCGAGAGTGATCCTGCCGAGCCCACCATAGATCCTTCACAGCCCATCTGAGACTCTCTATGGTGGGCTCTGCAGGGTTTCAGGTGGGCTGGTTGGGGTCCCTTTCCCTGCACACGTAGCTCCTCTTACCTGCCGCTGCTAGGCCTCTGCCTCCTCCCCTCCACCCCTCCACCACCAGACACACCGGACCAGTGCTGCTGGGCCCCAGCCAGTAAAAATACATTCAATGCCCAACTCTGGGGGTAACCCTTGCAGTGACCCCCCATCATGAGGGTTAAATGCTCATTAAGTTTAATGGGCAGTATTACTTGCCCCAACCTCCCGCACTGACAGGCCCCAGTGACCTCCTTTCCTCCCTGACAACCCAGGTTATGTAATGATACCTCAGCAGGGCTAATAGCTTCCATTATATTTGGAGCAGGAAGGCGTCCGACCGTGGCCGGAAGTGCCATAGAGAGTAGGCTTCGAGGGAGTGCTCGCACAGATGGAAGGAGTCTGCTGGAACAAGGAGTAAGCTAAGTATTAGACATAATTAGTATTACAACTTTTCTGGTGACCCGACTTGGGATGTAATGATTTCTAGTAAGTACATAACTAGATTAAACAATCGTGTTTTATATCTGCCTGCGCTTCTGCATTAAATCTTTCAAGAAATAAACATGTTCTCTAAAGTAACACATAATAGTGTTATAAGCAATAACAATATACATTAAACATACAGTTAGCATTTGTATTTTAGCAAGTTTATATATATATATTTTAATCTTTTTTAATGCCACAGCACATGATCTCTTAGGAGGTCATATGTATTAACTAGCTTATTAGCATTTATCAAGGGGGTGGTTGGACGGAGATATGTTGTGTTTTGTGTTATCCTTACAGTTTATTATCAAACAATATGTCTACTGTATGGTTGTCGGATTGGTGTAAAAAACCAATGCAGGCATATGAACGGGTATCAATGTAGGCAAGCAGCATGTGTTCTGCATACTCTAATTATCTACAATGAACTGAATCATCGGGAACGTTCTTCTGTAAATTTTGTTTTGCTGTAGTAAAATAGGTTGTCATGTATATGTAAGAGTTAACTTTTTCTTTTCCAGCAAACCCTTCAGTCAGTGGCAAGCTGCATGCCTGAACATTCGTTTTCAGTGCCAGCTACAAGAGGTGTAAATCTTCACTCTTTATTATCTAGCTGCAGAGTTGCAAGAAAAAAATATTGTAATGTTAACAAAAATATATGAAAAAGTGTAAACAATGCAGAGCTTTAAATATATTGCAATAATTAATGCCCGTGTCTCAGAAAAATAGAGAACAAGGAAGAAGGGAAAGCTCATCAATATTCCAGACCTGTACTAACAGGAAAAAAACATGGATTTTATTGTGATCATATTTTGGATTTATTACTGCCTCCAAATGCAAAGAAGCCAAGTAATCAGGAGGCGTGAGACTAATATTACTGTGATACTGACAGACAGAGCTCCGAACGCAGGCTGAATGAGCAGTTATATGAAGTGAAGACACTTAAAACTTCACAAGCTGATGCATAAATATCCATAAGATGAGCATGACATTTCTTATAAGCTGCTTGATAATAAGATATTTTCACTCGTGTTCTTTATAATCTTATATGTAGAAACATGGAGCAAGTGTTATTTTGCAGAATAAAGATGAGCAAATAGATTTGCATATTGGGTGAAACTGGTTAATTCAGGAAATCTCTCCTTTTGTTGGCAAAATTTGGCAAATTTTTGATTCACCTTAATGTGAAAATGCAGGATTGTCCCTTCTGCAGAGAATCACCATTTTGTAAATCCATGCATTTAGCGTGTATGAATCTCATGATTCGCCATAGAGCAGACAAATCAGAATATTAAGGTTGATCAATAATAAACAATTCATAGTTATTTGAATAGTCAGACTGAAGAAAGACTTCATTGTTTAATTTAACCATGAAATTTTTCAAAAAAAGATAAGATTCATGGGATTTAACAGGTTTCACATGATTCACTAATTTATGTTGCACTCAACCTAAACTCAGAGCACACAAGCAAACAAGACACAGTACACAATAGAAGGCCCATGTTTAATACACTAAACGGGCAAACATTTGTGGCCAGCAAACTACTAAGGATGAACTTCAGGTTTGGGTCAACCATGGATTTGACTTCAACCAAAGCTGTTTGCAGTTTGCCAAATAGGCAAAACATTTGGACAGTTGGCTTGTCAAACCTCCATCTATTTCCTAGCAAGCAATGATGCTGTGCAGAATGGAAATCATCATTGGTTGCTAGGACACCAGTGGTTGGGCTGCATAGCATCATTGATTGCTAGGACAGTGGTGACACTGGGTTCGGTTCGCATGGACATTTGTCAAACCCAGATTTCTGGCTGGGTTTGGCGAACATCCAAGTGAACCTAATTCAGGCATGTTCGGCTCATCATTGCTGACCATTATAACTATATGACTTTGCGGGAAATCCGATTCAAAAACCATGGGCATTAATATAGAGTTGGCCCCCTCTTTGTGGCAATAACAGTCTATACTTTTCTGGGAAGCATTTGTGAGGTCATGTAGTGATGTTGGCTAAATGTTGGCTACAAAGACATGGCTTGCCATTAGTGTTCCAATTAATCCCAAAGGCGTTCAAAGGGGTTGAAGTCAGGGCTCTGTGCAGGCCACTCAAATTCCACCACACTTCTCAAACCATGACTTTATTAAAATGGGCTACAGGGAAATGTGGTATCCATATAGTTTTGGCCATATAGTGTAGGTGTAATGGTCAGGTGTGCACAAACTTTTAGCCATTTAGCATATACTGTGTATATATATATATATATTTATACTGGAGTGGTTTTAGTAATATTTGTTTATTAATTCCTTTTGTTAACCAAAAAGCATGGATGCCTGTGCAAAGCTTAGGAAATCTGAAACATTGTGATGGAGAGATGACATCATCACTGATTCATCATAAGGACATTTTTGACCTATACCTCAGCTATTGCCATTTTCTTATGGAGTATGTCTCAATACTACATAAGAGAATGGCAAGTGACAATTTCAAAACACTGATATTATGATCGCAATTCATTATGCTATTCTGCATACCATTGGAAGCCCAGGTAGCACAGTTATAATATAAGCAGGCTAATGATTAGTACAGTGGGTATGAGCATTTTGACCATATTTGTCATCATGAGCCCAATAGTGACTCCATTCACTTTTACATTCTATATTTTAAAGTTGAACTCCAGCTCTAAGTTTGTCCACTTTCATTGCTGCCCTATCTTGCCATCAAGCCCTCCCCTTGGTTTTTTTAATGCTCTATACACATCAATTGAATTGCAATCTCCTTGCACATCTGGAAACAGCAGGGGTCCTTCTTCTTCTTCTTTCTTGGCAGTCATGGGGCTGTCCTTCTTCCTGTACTGAGTGACACTGACACAATCAATTGTTTTACTGTGAGCCCAGGCTATAGGATACCCCCTCACCAGGGGGTATTTAAATTATAGGTTGGGCTCACAGGAAATCCTATCTGCCATTCAACCATAAGAGGAAAGGCAGCTGGGTGAAGGAGGAAACTGAAGGATGGGAAGGGTAAGTAGAGCTTACTGCAATCTCAATACTAACAGGGTTATTCACAAAAGGGTGAAGAGTTTGGAGAAGGCAGGAGAAGTGAACAATCCAGGCCAACATAGGTGATTTGGAAACGTTCTCCAATTCAGATCACTTTCAATTTCAGCTTTGTTGTCCTAGATTGTTAACTTCTCCTGCCTTCTCCAAACGCTTCACCCTTTTGTAAATAACTCTGTAAATCTTGTAAAAGTCACAAGGAAAATATTGCAGTAAAGACATAATGAATGCTATTTTCAGCATACCTATAATACTATCATTTGATCAGATGTATTTTTCCAGCTTAACTACTTAACAGCATTATAACACATACAATAATCTGCAGAGCTGATTAAATGGCATCCTCTTTCCTTCCTGGTTTAGTAAACATTTACCTTCCCAAAAACAGATATAGCTGATCAAATCTTCTAAAGCCACAGTTTGATCATATACAGATGCTTGTTGATAAATTTACTTGAGTTTTGCCAGAGGAAAAACCTTGCTGGGCCTGAAAAGTTCATGGCCCAACCCCATAACGGGGTTGACTTACTAATGAATTAGAAGGTTCACTTAGCTAAGTAAAGCTGTGTTCATGTTGTTTTCTGGCTTACGTTAACTTAATGCTCCTTCAGCAAATTCATCCCAATCATTAAATTAAAATGACTACTGATGATGAAGTAATCTTATAGGCATGAAAATCAGCTTTACATCTCTGCCTGCGTTCTCCATATGAGAGTGAAGAAAGTGAGAAGCTTTTGTGATAAGCTGATAAAGGTGCCTGCCTCCAGCAGTTTCCAAAGCACAGGATGTGGTCATAGTAGAGGTAGACTTCCTCTATGTCTGTGTTTACATCCATTGTTGTATTGGTCTTATGCCATATGGCTTGACAAGTTGGTGACTCATATCACACATTTTAACTTTGGGGAGTAGAAAAAAAATGATCAGAAACTGGGGAAGGTTTATAATGAATACATGAATTTAAACTCTGCTGCCTTTTCAAAAACTACTTGAGAATTTTTTCGCCACAACCTCACTTCATGAAAAGTCAGCGTCTATGTGGAAGTAGTCTGTCTAAAGGGGGTAGGTGGTCTTCTCAGGATTCAAGATATGAATAAAAAATATTCACCATAATAGCTTTATAGCATGTTAAAGTTGAACTTCAAGCAAGCAGTGAAATACATGTTTTACCCATGTTTGTAGCTGCCCATGTTCTTGCCAGGCAGAAGAGAGAAGGTTGATAACCTGACTTTTCTGTACTGCAGTACTGCAATAGAGCAAGGTCACCTCTTTGCCCTAACTCTGTGTTTGAACAGTAAAGAAGAAGCAGAAAACGGATGAGCTCATCCCCAGCTTTCACCTCCCATCAGCATGTTGCTTGTCAGCACATGAGCATGCAGCAAACCTGATTGGTCCTTACTGTTGCCACCCTCTATCCCATCTAAATGCTCATAAATGGCTTACACCAAGCCAAACTCAGATACTTAATGTAGTTGCATTATAAAATACATTTCCTGTCATTTTAAAGCAAACAGCTGCATTAATTGGTATTTTTTATATTTGCTGCAAATTAAATTTTTACACTTTTTAATCTGATTGCCTTGGTTTACCACACTGCTCATTGTGCTGTGTTATAAAATAAAAGCCAAAGCTTTAAAAAAAAGTCATATCCTGGTATTTCCATGTTTTATGTTACCACTTTGAGGCTGTAATGCCTTCAGCAAATCCATTATTTCATATATAGGAACAGCAGACATGCAAAACAAAACTTTGAATTGAAGCTGCGAAAAGCATACCAGTGAGTTATGGCAATGCCATGAAGCTGATTAGCATATTAACACAATGCAAATTTCATTTTTATGGAAAATCAAGTCGTACTTTTTCACAGAAAGAGAAGATGAAAAGCAGGGCATTCTTACCATAAATCAAGAATATTTCAGTTGAATAAATATGAAGATCCAGACAAAATCTACATCCTAAAAATGACCTTGTTTAAGAGAATGCGACTTGGTCAGTGGATTATAGCGGGTGATTGACTCACTGCAGGAAAACTGACCTGCCATCAACCCCTAACATTTGAATCAATATAGCCTTGTTCCATGCCAAATCATTCTGAATGTTGTACCTATACAACTGGGAATCCACTCCATGACTTTGCCAAAAACATGCAGTCCAGCATTTTTCCTGGGCCAAAACAATCACTACCTTGTAATATAAAGGAGTTGCTAGTAAATGTTGAAGTGTATGTGGTAAAATGTCACATTAGACCTTATTTACAGAAAGTGCTATAATTCACAGCAGACACTGCACTGGATAATAGAGTAAGTGGATTAGAATTTTTGGCTTGTAATAAGTATGAGTGAAATTACAGGATCAAATAAAATTTGTGGTCTGCAGCAAGGGAGAAAAGCACAGACTTGCTCTAACTGGCATGGACATGCTAAACCCGCGGGGGGTCCAGACTTCATCTGTCCTCTGCATGAAACAATAAAGAGGTGCAAGCAACTCTGCAAAAAGCCTTTGAGTTTATTTATCATGAATACAGTAGTTTTAAAAGCGTTTATACAAAAAACAATGATGTAAAGTAAATTATAGGAAACATTCAGATTTCAGCTCTGTGTTCTTGTGATCTGTTTATTCACTGGGACTGGGTATCGTGATTAATAAGGAAATGTCAACGTGGAAGGTCACATATTCCATAACCGTTATCAGAAAGTGTATTGTTTTGCCTGCTGTAAACTGAAGACATATTGTTAAATAAAAATGATTGCTACTAGTTATGGCACACCACTATTCAATGCATGGGAAGGGGGGGGGGGGGGGGGGGGGGTTATCAACACTGGAGCAGACAGAATCTGAAGCAGTTGCCCATAGTAACCAATCAGCTTCTATCTTTAATTTTCAAAGCATAACCAAACAAACTGTAGAGAGAAGCTCATTGGTTATGATGGGCAACTGCTCGAGATCCTGGCTACTCCAGTTTTGGTAAATTCTCCCCCATTACATTTAAAGCCCAACCTTTCAATTTCAAACCATAACTGAACAAACTGAAAAGAGAAGCTGATTGATTGCCATAGGCAACTGCTCCAGATTCTTCTGCTCCAGTTTTTGATAAATTCCCCCCATAGTGTTCCATGTCGTACAGTTTGTTTTCTTTAGAATGCAGCCAGAGCCCATGTAGAATAGCCTGTCCCCTGCCTACATGCTATACAGAAGGACCCTGTGTGAAAGCAGTGGTCTCGCCGCAGAGGTCAGACATGCCCTCTGCTGAATCAGAGCTAGAGTTCTTCAATCATCAGAAAGCTTGTACTTTGCTGACTGCAGAGTTATATGAGGGGGCAAGTTATACCTCTGCAGAGAGACCACTGCTTTTACACACAGGAAGGGTCCTTCTCTACAGCATGCTGACAGGGGCAGGGCGGCAGGCTTTTCCATTTAGGTTGTGGTTGCTTTCTAAAGAAAACAGACTGTAAGACTTGGAACACCTTTTGTTTTAATGTACCCAAAATGGGGGAATTTATCAAAACTGGTGTAGACAGAATCTACATGGCAACCAATCAGCTTCTCTCTTCAGTTTGTTCAGTAAGTCTCTGTTCATACCTAGGCATTTTGTTGCTCAAAAGGTAAGTGCGACAAAACGCTCAAGACAAGAAATTCCATTTGCTTGTCTTGACCACGACAAAACACTCATGACAAGGAATCCCATTCATTTCTATGGCCCCTGTTCACCCCTGAGCATTTTGGGGCTAGCAGAAAACCGCCTGTTGCTGAAACAAGTACATGAGCTACTTTTTGGCAGACTGAGCACTTTTTGGTCCCATAGACTTCAATGGGACATTTTGTGCAACAAAACGCATGACAAAACGTTCAGGTGTGAACAGGGGCTATTGAAATGAAAGGGGTTCCTTGTTTTTTTGTCGCACTTAGCTTTGATTCCCAAAGTGTGAATGGGAACTTAAGCTTTGAAAATGAAAGAGAGAAGCTGACTGGTTGCCATGGGAGCGATGGTTACGATTAAGAATCCCATAATAATGGTGCCGTTGACAGCTGAGCATTGTGTCTCCTGTCGCGTGAGGCCGCAAAAATGACAGGAGCTTAACGATTTCTATAGACTGCTTGAAAAATGTGTGTTTATGCATGTTTTTCAGGTACTCCCATTTCAAAGTCTATGGGACTCACAACGCTCATGTACTTTTTTGACTTTACACAACTGGAGACACAATGCTCAGGGAACAAATGCTTTAAAAACATGCATACAAACGTGCATAGAAGGGCCTCTAGATTTCTTGGCTACTCTCACCCTTAGATATGAATAGAGCAGTGACCGGTCTTTATTACAAGAAGCTGCAGAACAGAGGCAAAGATTCACACTGCATTACTGCACAGATCTGGAAGAAATACACAAAGCACATCATGGGGCCAATTTATAAATTTTCCATCCAGCTGTATGTTGGGTGAATGTCATTCAGATGGCATTCCTGCCACTAGATGAAGCCAGAGAGAAGAGGACATTTCTATGCTCCTTGGATCCATCTAGTGGTGGGAATGCCGTGTATGGCTGAGTGGAAGATTTATAAATAGAGCCTTAAACTTCAAGTAAGAATACACATGCCTCTTGTATTTAAACACTATTTGCTTATCCCAGCTTTCAGCTTTATATAATAGCTGGCGATTCAACTCTGAAGGTCTATGTTCCAGCACTTTCTGTTATAAAGTGACAACCCTCTTCCGTGCCGCTCTCCTGGTTGCTCTCCGTCACATTTCCAGCAAACACTACAAGTAGCTGTGCCAAAACTTGGGATGTACCCATACCAAGTACAGTACTCGGTACAAGTACATGTACCGATACATTTCGAGCTCCAAGACTAGATTAGAGAAAAATTCAAAAGTTAGGAGGCAACTGTCGGTTGTAAGGAGCTCCTGGGATTTGTACATATCTGTTTTAATGTATGATTTTGCTTTTATAAATATAAATAAAGGGATGCACAGATACCAGTTTTGCGAGTACGAGTACTGGTACTTGCCGAGTACTTACAAGTACGAGTACTGATACATTTTTGTTTATTGTCATGTGACATTTTTCTAAAACAATACAGACTAATGGTTTCAGGACAGTGGTGGAGCAACGGAGCCAGGTCCCAGCTGCAACCTCTGCAACCCTGGTCGTTCTCATGACAATGCCAAGTATCTGCACTGGTATCTGAAAAGTATTGATGCATCCCTAGCCAAAACCCACTGCACAGATATGACCTGCCATTGTCACCATCAGAAAGCCAACCATGAGCAATTAGAACACATTTTCCTGAATGCCTACCATGAGCAAAAACATGTAGTCACTGCTGGACTGCATGCATGTAGACATAAAGTTTCTCCAAAGAGGCTGCAGGAGATCAGAAGTTTCAATAAAGGATGAAAAAAGAGGACAGTTGCTTATGGTACACATACAGGTTTTATGAACTAAATGCCATTTAGTCAGTGTTTACATAAACTTTACCAACGGCAATATCTGTATATGTGTTTAATCCTGACACAGCTATGGCTGCTGAGAACAAATTATTTTATACTTCCCCACTGCCACTGCACCTTACATGTGCCTGTTTTATGTACAGGCTTTACTAAGCATAATTCACTTCTTTTCATCCTGCGTGAGGTATAATGCCTATGAAAGAAATCCAATAGAATGTCATTTAGCAAACCCTTTATGTGTTTCATTACCAGGGAAGAAAATTGTCCTGATTTCTGTTACGGAAACTAGGTGAAAGCAGATGTGGTATCAGTTTGTACTCATTTACAAAAGTGTTGACAAATTGAGTGAATTAAGCCATTAAAAATATCTCTGCTCTCATTTACCAAAGGCACCTGCCATATATTATTTACTAACCCCACCTAGCATGTAAAAATCACGTAGAGAGTAAAAATGTTAAGTATAACATTTCATGTCTCTATAAAGATGCCTCACTGGGATCTATGAACAGCCATAATGTTGTCTAAAGCCAAGAGGGTCAGCTGTAACTGAATACACAAAGAGGGCCGCCAGTTCCCTGAGGGCTGGTTCATAAAAAGTGAAGCCAATGCGAAGTGTTGCTCATAGAAACCCCTGAGGTTCATATCATATTCTAGACAAAATGAAACAAGTAATAGGGCTGATAAGGGCAACAGCTCACCTCTCAATAAATAAGCTTACTGTTTTTGATGAATTTACATGCATTTTGTGTGATAGTGCTGTCCCAAATACAAGTCATTATTATATGCAGTTGAATAGCCTCAATATAATCAAGGAACACGTTACCACATATGTACAATTTTAAATTTTTCCCAGAAGGTTACTTTTTACAATGTAATGAATTAGTCTATTATTAAGACAAGTTTCACCAGGTTTGGTAAAACTGGACACTAATAAAAACTGATTTGTGACTAGCTGCAGTGGGTTCATCCTAGCTCTAGACAATGTTTTAAAATAAGCCCATACATTTCCTACAGACACGGTTGTTTGCAGACTGAGTATTTCTGGCACATCGCAAACCTAGATTCCTAAATGACATGGTTCTCTAAGGATCTAAACAAATCTGCATGGACCAATTCAAAACCCAATTGGCCAAAAAAAAGATTAGATTTGCCAAGTTGGCGATATTAACGCAATATGTGAAAAATTTACTCACATCTATTATTATTTTAAACCTGAGAAAAACGTGTTGGTTGCTATTGCAGATATCAAAAAACAGAGGTGGCCTGGACATCACATCGATCCTCAGGCATCAGGATTTGTTAAGACTTGCTTGGTACAATAATGCAGATCATAAAAGTCAGAACAATGAATCAGGGTCAATCAGTGACTCTGAGTAGTAAAACCATTAATTATTTCAGCATGACAGCCAGGCAACTAGTACTTTTAGAAGAGGAGCTCAGCAATGGTGTCCACCCCCCGCACATCTTTACAGACCTCACACATAGCAAGAAAGGACAAGCCGACATAAGACACTTGCATTCAGAAAAGTGATTACTGAACATGATTGGACAGATCGAGATTTGATTCTAATTACTTTAATTCACACCTTCGCAAATGTGAAATGGACACATTTTTAAGTCTGTACATCTCTATCTAGATTCTAGAAGGTCAAAGGAGTTGAGTTATCGGAATGAGACAAATTGTGAACTGGGGCAGAGACAATGTTTAAAAATTCACTCATCTCTATTGATGACCTCTAAGTAGCACCTTAGGTGTGTCCAGATGACCTATAATGTGCATAAAGCCTTGACTGGAACTTGATGCAGAACTGTGCAAGGAAGCATATCAGAAACAGAGGCCCCCAAGCAAATGTCTCCTGTACACTCTTTTAACCCCATCTCCATACTTTGGGAAAAAGAAAGCAGCATACTGAAGATGGCAAATGCTAGAAAACAAATACCATCTTAAAACATATTACTCCAAAATTGTCTGGTACACAGGGATTCTATGCACATTTTTGAGGAGCTTTCAAGTGGAGGTTTTAGTCTGTCCTGTAATAAAGGTCACTTTTATAATCTTTGAGAATCCATTGCATAACACACAATGACAACATTGTATAGAAGTCTACCAAAATGAACCCTTTTTCATGGTACACATGATATGAGTTTACCATTCAGGGCTTACATTTACTGCTTTAACATGTTATTGATTTGTGTTCATTGATTGTAAAAACAAAGTCACATTTTTCTTTAAAGTCAGACCTGGGCTAAACAATACAGAACAAGCACAATACATCTTGCCACTGCTCACAGCTCACACACAAAGCCAGTTATTCTCCACCAGTGACAGCAGAATCCAGGTTGTCACTGGTCAGTCGACAACAGCACTAGCCATTCTTTTCTATCCAACATCCAAACTGACTTGTAGAGCACCAATACGGCTTATCTTGACTGGTGACTAGCGGAAATTAAAAGGTGAGCTTGAGGTGAAAGTGGTAAGTGCTCAAGTTTACATTACAAAACAAGCCCCACTAATATTGCATCCTCATGATGATGATTACATGTTAATTCAGAAATAATATTCAAATACTGCATGCTCTATTTTCCTGTTTTCTGCTTACAGTAACACACAGGATTCAAAGAGCGTTCTCCACTGCCATTATTTTAATATGCACACTGTAATAAAGTAACTAATGCATTGGATCATAAGTACTGAAGCATGAAATATAGTAAGTCAGTTGGCAAATCCATAAAACAAATTTACATGAAGGGATTTGGAGAGAGACATTCTCATGTAAGTGTAATATTTCAGTGATCCATGCAACTTCAGACTTTTCTGGACATCAGCACACTATAAGTGGGAAGGGGGGAGCAATATGTCATAACTAGCGCTGGCTGGTATAGAATTTGTATTGGCATTGGTTAGGTATGCTGTGCAACCAGTGAGGCATTTACACACACACACATTATGAAAAACAGCAACAACCTGCTGTCCATTTTTTAATCTTATTGACTATATTGTCATATTTCAAATTAAATAAAGCCCTCTACCAATTAGCCAAAATGGGAGACACATATCTTTAATAGTTATGTTTGTAGTTGTATCATATATTATATATACACTTCTGTTTGTTTAGCCCTGTAGGTGTATGCAGCACCTGTTTTCCCAGCAGTTAGTAGATCTACATTATGTATAAGCCTACAGATAATAAATACAGACATCAAAATGCACATAGACAATTACATTGGTAAGTAATCCTTAAAATATAGAGACACAGCCATGTACATACATCAAGATGTCTATAGCACAATGCACTGGGGACTGCACTTGCTAGGATAGGATATTCATGTATTCTTCTACAAAAAAAAAAAAAGAGGGTACGCCGGAGTCTAATTGGATTTCACAGGCACCAGAGTTAGAATTAGCTTTCTACCTAAATGCTGCATCACTTTGCTTTGAACCCAATTCCACAAAAAATATAAAACAGCATTTATTGCTGATTACATTCCCAGGACCACCAAGCGTTTACTTAGACATTAAGGAGAGAATCCTTAACTCCAAATGCCAAACCCATTATACTTCATTAAGATATAATTAGACTTGCACATCACAAGGCAGAACTGCATATTTGTACCCTTCAGCCTGCCCTGAGAGATTTGCTTTCTGCCTCTGTGAACCAAATAGCATGCCAGCTAAAGCCCCCAGCATATCGATACAGGGGTCTGTCTAAAGTCTAAGCAGGCTGAGAGCAAGGATTAGTTGGCATTCTGCTTTAGTGTGAAATTCAGCAAGGTCTGGCCAGCCTCCAGCCTGGAGCAGTAAACAGATTAGAGCATGGTAATGGTGCTGTCAGGAGCAGTTTTCCTCTGCTATCTATTGCTTTCAGAGGGGAAGTTATTTGGGTTGTACAGGCTGCCTTCCCTACAATGCAAAGCATCATAAATAAAAGTTCTTCTAGCCTCCTTCAATCATTCCCTCCCAGTATTTCTCTGCAGTCATCACTGACCAGTAACACAGACACACAATGACTGGTCCCAAAAATCAGTGCAGCTGTACAAAAAGGCACCTCTGCCCCAAACTGAGATCACATTCACACTGCGCTGGCTTGACTGTCACCCAAGCACATGAAGGAGCGATCTGGGTAGAATGGACTGCAACATGAGACCATGACATTAACCACATCTCAAGCCTCATCAAATACAGAGAAGAACAGGGGGGGGGACCTGGCAGCAAGGAATAGCTTGGAAGAAGCTAGCAGGGAGTTTACTGTACCTTGGAAGGCTCCAGCAGAAGCAGAAGGGTGATGATGAGAAGGCTTTGAGGAGTCTGCATGATGCTGCTCCCCTGTCTGGCCAGAACATCAGCACTGCTCTCCGCTGTACATCCTGCGCTGTCCCTGGTGCTGATCCAGCAGCCAAACTTTGGAGCCCCGCAGAAGGCGAGAAGCTGGTGTAGGGTTGGAGAAAAGGAGGAGGAGAGCTTCTAGGAGAGGTGCTCAGACCTGGGCATCGGATGTGACATCAGACAAGCTCTGAGGGGCCCCCCTTGATTGCATGGATTTTGGGGTGTTTCTTTTTGGAGGGGTAGAAAATACCATGCAATGCTGGAGGAGGAGGAAAGGAAAGCTCTGTCCACCTTACTGACATCCACCTTCTACTCTTTTGCAATGCTCTCCCTTTAGTTTTCTTCTCTGGTTCCAGCTCTGTGTGTGCCACTGACAGTCTGCAGAGACGCGCTGTGCCCTCTATAGGGAGGGGGGATCGTCTCACGCCCCTTCGGTGCACTAGGGCACTCCTAAAGCTCTCTGCACTT
The DNA here is from genome assembly GCF_000935625.1 of Nanorana parkeri. Taxonomy (NCBI): domain Eukaryota; kingdom Metazoa; phylum Chordata; class Amphibia; order Anura; family Dicroglossidae; genus Nanorana; species Nanorana parkeri. Next base: position 1,021,721 of record NW_017306598.1, on the reverse strand, counting down.
GTCAGTTGGGTGCTAGTGAACTTACTGCTGGAGGAGGCATCGGATCCTCAATGGTTAACTCTAAAAAGCATGGCAGCCAGGGGTTAATGGAGGAAACGGTTGTCGTTTGCTTCTGGTGGGTGGATGATTGCTCTGTTCCTTTTGCTGCCTGGACAGTCACAGGGAGGCTGAGCACAGATTTTCCTTATTCTCATCTGATGGCTGGAGGGACAGGCAAAACTGCTTCATTCATTGTCCTCAATGCACGGGAGGCTAGTAGTGCTACTGTCGTTAACCCTTTCCTGGCCAGAGGTTGTTTGTTTTAAAGCTTAGACTCTCATAGTTATGAGATTTACTCAACTGCGCTGCTTTCTTCTTGGTTCTTTACATCATGATGACCGGCAGGTATGGGAAATCATTAAGCCCCCCTTGTTTTTTTAAATAAGGAGCTTATGAACATGCTGCAGTAGAGATGGAATGAAGTAGTCAGGGGTCTAAGGGTACCCCTTTACCTGATCAGTTTTTAGTAGACTGGTTCTCTTAATATCTAAAGCAATTCTCCCCATAGGTAAGTGCCCCAGGGATCCTTCTTGAGGACACCAGGGTTAAGAGTAAGCTGGTAGGAACTCTTTCAAAAGAACATGTCCTGGGGGCGAGCAGGTTTCAGGCAACATTCTACTACCTACTGCAGCAGGGGAGGGCAACTCTGGCCCTCTAGCTGTTGTGGAACTACAGGTAACATGAGGCACTGCAAGACTGACAGTTACAGGCATGACTCCCAGAGGCGCGTTGGGATATGAAGATAAATGACAACTGGAGGGCTGGAGTTGCCCACCCCTGTACTACAGAGGTAGGCAACCTGTGGTGACACTACAAATCCCATTATGTCTCTGCTTTAGGAATTATGCCTTTGCTTTTCAGGGTATTGCAGTGCCAAATGGGATTTGTAGTTTCAGCACAGCTGGAGGGCTGAGGTCGCCTACACCTGATCTACTATCTTCTTTCTTTACCATACCTCTTACTAAAATCTTGACAATTTTATATTGATTATTTCCAAATATCTTATTTTGTTTTAGCTTAGATCCCCAGTCCATGTTTAGCAGCGTTGGTTTGAATCAGTTAACTTGAGTCTTTTTTTTTCAGTTTGAAGTGGGTAGGTGCCCTTAGCACAGGCAAGAGCTTGAGAGCTAGGAGCACACACAGACGCACCTTCCTAGTTCTCTGCAGTAAGGCTAATTAACCTTTTCAGGACAAGGGCCAGTTTTCATGTGGACTAACAGGAGTCATATTGCTGTCATGAAGGGGTTAAATGTGCTGATATGTTCAAACCACTAAACAGAAAAAACACGCAGAGACATCGTCATATCTGTTCTGTATTCCTCCCCTTACCTAGGAAAGGAGTAAATAAGAGATTATCAGTAAGGTTATCAATGTATGTTGTATGGAAGGGGGTAAGGATAATTTGGAGAGTGCAGTATCCAGGAGCAAGTAATAATATTTAAGCAAGGGAAGATCATTCAGAGTAAGTGTCAGGGGTCTCTGACCTGCTCACATTATTTCAAAAGACTTGTCACAGGTTTACCTCATTTTTTTTATAAATGTTGCCCATGGGAAGTAAAGTAACAGGTTATTTTTAAAGCAGGCACAGCAAGCATTGTGCATATACTTTCCCCAGATTTGCCCACCACCCCAATCTGCTGCTGACATCCCCCCCCCCAAAAAAAAAAATAGTGTAAGTTTCAACTTGTTGGGTAAAAAAGTTGAACTCCAGGCACCAAAACTTCCATTCAAATATATTCCTCAATAGCCACAAAGGATATAAATCCACTTTTGTGCATCAAATGTCTTTGCAAACACAGACAGTATCTTGTAAAAGTAACAGTGTCATCATCGCAGTGTTGCATATAGCCTGTGCGAAAAGCAGAGCTATGGGATGGACCAATCAGGCCCCACCCACTACAGGCTGCCTGCAGAAAAGCACAGGGGGGGCGGAGACAAGACCAGTCAGCCTGCACAAGGAGAAAGAGCAGCACTGACCGGTCTTCCAGTGGCGGAACTACTGCTGGTGCGGGCGCACCGGAACCTCAGCTTGGGGGGGCCCAGCACAGTCCTGGCCTGTGCTGGGAGTGTCAGATCATCCGTTTATCTGACACTCCCGGCGCAGAGATGGGGGCCCGCCGGCCGCCGGATACTGATGTCCCCACACTCTGACGCGCTGAATTGGAGAAGGGGGGGGCTACGCGCGCGGTGGATATTATGGGGCCCGCCGGACCCTGCGAGGAGGGAGCTGCAAGCCGAGGACATGTGAAGACTGAAGACGGCCTTGCAGGGTGCAGGTACATCGGATGGCTGTGAGGACCCAGCAAGCAGGAAACAGACACTGGGTTTTTCTGCAGCCTGAATCCCCCACCAGGACACAGCAGAAGACCAGCCTAAAGAGGTAATGGTAAATAATTAATTAAAACAATTATTATTTGTAGCCTGATGTTGTGTAAAGTACAGCTGGTATTTGTAGTGCTCTAAGGCAGGTGCCATTCTGCATTGCAGCAATGCAGAATGGGACCCTCTATAGAGGACTACACATCTCAGCAGTACTTTATACAGAAATGCTATAGTTGTATAAAGTATTGCTGGGATGTGTAGTCCTCTGTAGCCTGTGCCATTCTGCATTGCTGTAAATATTAGGGATGCACCGATATATCGGCCGCCAAAACATATCAGCCGAAAATTGCACTTTTGGCTAAATGCCTTAAAGTGACATTAAACCCTCAGATTTTTTAACATAAAACAATACTGTAATGTGTGCCTTACTGTAATCCATGGTTGTTTCCCTTCTCTTTGCTGCTCTTCCTTTTAAATCTGTATCTGTTCTCATGCTGGGCAGAACTTGTGTTTTGCAGCAGACTGCCTTGTCTCAGGAATGGATATACGGTGTCTGTGTATTAGTTTCTATAGGCTTGTAACCTGAGCCAGCACTACAGGAAGAGGCCCTGAGCTGAAAAGGGACGTTCCCCCCAAGCAAGCTCTCCTCCCTGCACCGCTCACTCAGCCTCCTGTGACAGCGTGTCAGAGAGGAGAGCCAGGTACAAACACTCAGCGATCAGTGATCGCTGAGTGTTTGTAGATAATTGAGGACATGGTATGTTTATTATATCCTCAATTATGACTGAATGGGAAGTGATCTACATCACCCCCTGTTCATTCATAATTGTGGTTATAGTAAACATACTCTGTCCTTTCTCTGTAATAAATAATTATTAAATTTTTTTCGATCAATTTTTTTTCTATTTTTTCAACTTAATTTTTTTGTGGTTGCTTCAGGGGGTGTGGATTGGGGAGTTTGTGTTTTTTGGGAGGGGGGCCCAAAAAAAATCTTGCACCAAGGCCCTTTGTTCTTTAGGCAAAGCTTCACACTGGACTACTCCGCAGATCTTGAAGAAATACACAAAGCACACCAATCAAGTAAGAACAAAGGCCTCTTGTATTTAGACAATATTTGCTCATCCTGGAGTTCAGATTTAAAACTTCCACAGGGCTATGGACACTCTCCCACCCACAGAGCCCGGGAACTGCCTTCTCCGGCATTCAGTGACTTGTCTTGGTGGGCGGGAGGAGAGTCACCTGTTCCCCAATACCGAGAAGTACCAGGCATTTCTTGGGGCTCCAGTGTCCTACCTGAGGGGCTTCACCCTCTTGTCCTTTGTCCTGGTGATCATTGTCTTTGGAACAGAAAGAGATAGGAAAGCAAACATTTAAGAGCTGTCAAAGGAATTGGAGGTGAGGGGAAATCTTCCAATGGGGACACATTGTGCCAGTGACAACTCAGAGGGGATTTTTTTTAATGTAGGAGAGTTTTCTGTTGTGTCTCTGCTACAAGAAGTGAAGGGAGATCTTCCCAACAGTGCACAGACAAAAAAAAAAAAGCCAACAGGGGATTTAACACTTTCTCACTCTCCAGAACTATAAAACATCATTTGTTTTCACATACTGTAAGGTGGTTTTTGGTATTTTTATCCTTTTTTAATTCATTTGTCTTCCTCAGAAGAGAAAATATATTTATATTACACTAAATTACACAATTACATCCAAATTACTGCAGCGTTACACATTTATTATGTAATTTACCAACCACACTGCTTTCTTTTGGCTTAATTACATTACAATGACGGACAGGGGAAGGAAATCATTTAGCCTCCATGCATCTTTATTTTCATGCATCTTTATGGTGCATTTTAACATGCACTGATGTAATGTTTAATGCATTTTCATCCATTCTTCGGGCTTGTTCACACCATAGCATTTTGCACCATCTATCAAACAGAGCATAGTACCTCATGCTAGGTGCACCAGTGCATTGCATTGCCATTGATTCTCAATGGCACCCCATTAACTGAGAAAAAGTAGCATATGCATTACATTTTTCACAGCACAGCAGCACACATTATTGTGGTACCACAATTTACACTGCACTGCAACGCATCCCCGCCAGGAGATGTTTTGGAGTGCCGATGAGAATTAATGGCAATGCAACACACCAGCACATCTTGCGTGCAGTATTGCGTGCTGTGTGATACCATGCGCTAAATATGTGGATCCCTCACATTTACCGCAATTCTATGATGTGAATAAGCCCTTATGTTTCATGTATTATTTGTTTTGGAGCAATATCTGCTGTGACATCATTAAGCATTGTCTCATTGTAGAGCCCCCTGCTTGTTCTGGATGTTGTCTGCCTGTTTAGTTGTGTTGCAATCCTGTGTCATGTTCACCACTACGTCAGATTGTTTGGCAGAAGTCGCAGCTACTGTGCTAAATATAAATACATAAGGATGTTAAAACTGCAGAAAACAAGAATGGCCCATTTTAGAAGGATAAAGTTCACAGTTCTAATTTGGTGTTTAGAAGTGTCATTTTACAGGGATACATTAGCATATGAAATATAACCTTATATTCTAATACAATGAGCGTATGTTATGTGGTTTTGTGCGAGGAGGGGTAAATGATCCAGTCATCACACACATCAATTTCCTCCCATGCCATCTGACGCTTGCAGAGATGGGTGGGATCTTACAGCAATGGCCTTGCTCTGACCAGGCGGATAAAGGCTTTAACATCCATCATGCTGCAGCCTTCTCTCTACATATCCTTTACAACCTCTACAAGCAAGAATAGACATTGCTAGGTGAGGAGCCCTTGTTGTTATAGCCTAAAGTGCATCAAAAACACACACACACGGGCAACTAAACTAATTAAGGGGCTGGAGGACCAAAGCTATGAGAGAAGGTTGCTAAATTCAAACTTGTTCATGCTGGAAGTGAGGCGATTAAGGGGGGACATGATTTTGATGTACAAAATGTTCAGTGGAAATGGCAACATAAGCAATAAACTTTGTACTGTAAACTCCCTAAATAAGACTAGAGACCACCACCTAAAATTGGGGGAGAAAATATTTAACCACAAAGAGCGCAGGAGCTTCTTTTCAGTTACAGTGGTTGGAACTCTCTTCCACAAGCAGTGGTATCAACAGAAAGTATTGAATTATTCAAAAATCATTTAGATACCTTCCTCAGGGGCCATAACATACAGGGGTACAGGTATTCTTAAAAAACAGACTATGCAGGGACTCATATACACACACGCACACACAAACACACACAGACACACAAAGGTTGAACTTGATGGGCCTGTGTCTTTATTCAACCTCAAATACTATGTAACTATGTAACTGTGAACTGAGCAATCATGTGACTGCTGATGACTAAGCTCATGGCTTTTTCCTGCAGAGTGGTGACTGTTGGACTGTTCCCCCTCCCCTCTCTGTTCCTCTAGTGCTCATTGGAAAACAGATAGGTGAGGGGGCGGGCACAGCTGGCTCTGGCTCTAGAGAGGCAGAGTCAGCTGTTAATCAGACAGCCAGCTAGATTCCAACAATATTGTTGGGATCCTTCCCGGCTGCAGCACAGCTCTGCACTGTCATCATACAGCCAGCAGTAGCCCACTTCATGCTGACTTTGGGTCATGGGAGTAGATTAGTAAATGTTTTCCTGTAACCCAAAAGAGAAGTGAAGCCAAAAAAAGGCTTGGCTTTACTTCTCTTTTAAATGAATATATAACTGGATTCAACTGTTTTTTTTTTCTGCCTGGAATGTAGTCGGGTGAAGAATGGCTACATCAAATGTCAAATATTTTATTGCTGTCTGTCTGCTCTATCCCAAACATTTCCAGAGTTGTGGTTTATTTGGATGGTTGCTGTGTTGTGGTTACTGCAGTTTTCACAATGCTTTTTGACTTAAAAAAAAAGAAAAGAAAAAGATTTGTAAGATCCAGGTGATAAAGAAAACAAGTTTATAGTATTGACAATGATCGCTGTGCCTTAACAACCATTCTCTTATACCTTGGTGACTAACCATTCACAGAGGACTCTAAAATAATAGGCTGTGATAATAGATCATGCGCAATCAATGATCCAAGGAATAATGATACCATTAGTGAAGGCCTTGTCTATAAATATATATGTGGAGTCTTTGTAGTTTTTTTATGCTATTTGCTTTTCTTTTGAACTGACAAATTTACAGGTCATTTTTAAAATTATGTTTGCCACCATTTCAGAGGTGATGGACAAATATTGACATCCATACATGATGCTGACCAGGAAATACAAATGAAAGATGATTTTTTGGCTTTCTCCAGCTTTGATAATTTTGTATTTTACAAGTACTCTGTCATCTTTCAGTGTACTGGAACATTGATTAGTAGCAGGGACCAAAATGAAAATTTACTTTTTAGATCTCTTTTTGGGATGAATGAAATTCCAGGGACACTGATCTCCAAACAGCTAACTCTCCCTGGTGCCCCCGGGAGTCTCGCCGCCAAGGAGAGAAACAATGCTGTTTGAATGCCGCTGAGCGGCATTCGGCTATTCACTCACTGCTGTTCTGCATCTATGAGAATAGACCGAACAGCAGTGAATAGCCTGCCTGAGGGTCGGCTCAGCCGATCCAGATGTTGGATCGGCTGAGTCGAACTCCTTCTGCACTTCGTACCAGCCTGAAGTGAATAGCCGAACAGTGTTCGGCTCACTTCACTTCAGGTCGGTCATTCACTCGGCTGCCTACGGCAGCTTAGTGAATAGACCCCTAAGAGTTTTTGTTTTTACTAAATTTTGGCTAAATTGCTGGGCATTTCAGCGAAGGTTCGCTCTTGAGCAAAATGGAGTCAGTGGTTTAAAATTGCACCTGAGGATTAGGGAATTTCCTTTAAGCTATCCTGAACCTGTTGTTGTACCACAAAATGGACTGGCACAGCTGAGAATATGAGGCTAGATATTTTAACAAACGTGTATTGTAACAGTTGTTGGGTATTATCAGGATTTCTTGTGGGGCATCCCAAGGCTTGCAAACAAAGTAGGAAGGTTCACTTAAAAGTAGAGCACTTGTTGTTTAATAAAGCTGCAGGAACAAATTGGAGGCTAATTGTGTCAATATTTTGGTGCAGGCAATTAGTTTACCGCTCCCTATATGCTGTAAAGGGAACATATCACATAATCCACATTAAAGTGGAAGTAAAGAACAGGAAGTACTTGAAAAAAAAAAGCCCAAAAAATGCTGAAGGCAACTAGAAGGTTTTTGGGGCAGAAAAGACTTAACCAGTATCTTGTCATAAAAAGCCTGCATTTTTTTATTTTTAATAATTAACTTACACTTTAATTTACTGCTTCATTTGGCAACCAAAGAAAGTGATTTGGGTGTGTTATCTGGTATGTAAATACTAGGTAAGGTAAGATCAGGGGCATTCGTTTAAAAAGGCAGCCAGAAGTGGTTGCCTCAGGTGGCATCTCAGTGGGTGATGTGGGGGTGCTTGCCACCCCCTTTCCTGCCAGCAACACCCCCACTCCCTTCCTGGCTTCAGGCGGCGAATGCTGTAGGGATAACCCTGGGTAAGATAAATACAGTAAGTTTCCAATACATGTCACAAACTGACACTACAGTCTTTAGCCAGGCCTTTGCACTGCAAAATTTTGGTATATCTGAAGAAAATTGTACAGTCAGATTGTAATGTGTGTTGTTAGTTTAGAAGAAAACCATTGTACAACAGTTAACAATAGTTACCCCAACTTGTCCTCTTGAAAACGGTTTGTTACTCATCCAAGTAACTTCTTCAACTAGTGTCAGGAACATATCCTAGCATTTATAGCCACACAGGTAACTCAGTCTCCTTAATCCAATCACCATGAAATGTGTCAAGGCAGGTGTTAGGGCAGGAACATGATCGAAGGAGCCATTCTATACTACTACTTGCATAATCCAGTCACCATGGTGTTCGAGTTAAATGGATAATGGTGTGACAGATTTTGTCAGAGGCCCACAATCCTGTTTAGGGATGGTTGTTCCAGTTTGGCATAGATGGTCTCTTTCACACCTTTTGCTAACCAGTCACTTGCTCTATCCAAAATGCTTGTTGTCTTCAAAAGAATATCCCTTTTGCTTAAATTGTATTTCCACTTTTGCAATCAAATTTGAGAAAGCACAACTGTATGTTTCTGTTGCATTCCTATTCACACAGCATCCCTGAAAATATATATATTTTTAAATATTTTTTACCTTTTATATGTCTCTGTTGAGCAGGCCATTGAACTGACTGCAAGTTTCTCTCTACAATTTCAAAGTGATAGGAAACCCCTTTCTGTCTCAATAGAAATACTAGGGACGCTCTGATCTTCCCCTCATTAACATGCAATAATGAGATCTACTAGCACAGTATGTAAAGGGTTAATTATGGTAACCTCCCAAGCACAGTACTAAGTCTCAGAATTATGTAATTAGAACAGGGAGGTTTACAAACTTTCACATCCTATTATGTTATATTAACTTCTGCCTTGACACATTCCATGGTGTTCTATGAGCTACCAGTGTGATTATAAATGCTTGGGTATGTTCCTGGCTCTCATTAAAAATTAGGAAGCTGCTTGGATGTGAAGTGAAATGTCTTCAACATTTCAGAGCGATTCCAGCTGAATGTGGCCAACTGCTAGCTATACCAAGGCATGGATGACCGAGAACCTTCACAGGCATAATGCAACACCAGTGCTGTCAGGATTATGCAAAAGAAACCTAAGCTTTGTTCACTGACAGCTTTACCTTCCTCTAGCATACTGGAGAGTGTGTCACTTATCAGCTCTGAGCCCAGGCAGGAGAGAGGTGCATCTACTTATTCAGCCGTGTAAGGTAAGGCTGCAGTTTTGTAAAAGTTTGAGAGTAGCATTGAGATTCTTACAAGTGCCCATTCCTGACTGGTATTCATTAAATGGAACCTGCCGGAATAGTTGTTAAATGTCGCTCGGGCTCCTATAAGCTACTACAGGTTGTCATTGCTGAATCCTGGAAGTAATGCTATTTTAAGGGTGAAGCACATCTCTTGCAACAACCTGCTCAGTGACTTGACTGCCCTGAAAATAGGGCTGCATTAAGGAGACAGGGATGTGCCGCCTCCAGCACCTGATGGGATAATTGGACATGCCCATTATCAACTGTTTCTGATCATTTTCTGTGGGGTGATAATATTGGTGTTATAATCTTTTTTTACACAGTATTTAGAGCATGGAAAATGTATCAAATGCAAATGTAAAAAATATTCATGGAAGTGACCATCTTGATAACAGAGTTGCCCCCTGATGACTGGTGGTCTACTGACTGGTGAAGTAATGAAGCATCAGGAGAGTTTCAGAAAGCACAGATTCACAGAATAAATAAAGCAGAAACATGGAGGTGCTTGTCTGCTGACCTTCAGGTATAGCTTTCTCTCCAGCAAAGACATCACTATAGCTCACTTCAAATAGCATGAGACTATCAGTCAGCAGTTATTCATACTGCACATATACAGCTATTAGGTTACAGAACAGAAGTGCCTTGCACGGTAAGTTTTTCAAAAATAATTCAAGACAAAGGGGTCAATTTTTAGGGCACAATAAACATTTCTAGATATTCCACTATATTAATTCCCTTTGTAAGTTCAGATACACTTTAATACATATGATAGGTTAATATAGAAATCAGCATTTTGATTGCCCTTAAAGGAGAACTATGGGGTTAGGGCTTTTCCCCATAGTTATCCTTAGGGTAACGGGAGGACACACCCTAAGCTCAGTATACTGCGAGCTACAGGTCGGCTAGAACTATGAGGATGAATGAAAAGCACTCACCTCATAGTTCTCCTTTAATATATCCGTGCAGATTTGTCCAATATGCAGATAATTTTATAATTCATGCATGAGACCTTCGTCATAGACAAGTAGTACAAAATGTATTATAAAAATTTAAATTAGAGCATGTGCATGCAGTTGTAAAGTATTGTCCATCTCTATCAGTGTATTGTGTGTATGCATGTTCTCTTCTGTTTAACACCATTCATTCATAAAAACAGCAAACTTTTGCCCATATCCATCAAAAAAATACTTGCAATGATCAGTGGTTTGCACATTTGCAGGTGCACATTTGCACAACAAAACTGAGAACATGCTTATGCTTTGACTGTTATGTGGCACTTCAACAATGTTTAAAACTAGTAGACTGCAAAGTATTTATTTGCACCTTGTATGTAACCAGAAGGCTATGGACATTAATCATGGATCCTTTTTATATGTGTAGAGCTGAAGTTAATGTACCTACTGTTAATAATGTTATTGCCTACTGTTAATAATGTTAATACCTTCCCTTGCTCCCCCCTCCTGCCTGATCAACATGTAAACAATTCAAGTTTTTCAGGTAAATTATTTGTTTTTCAAGGAATACCTGTTTTGAGACCCCATGATGTAATCACTGGATCTGTCTGCTGCTCTTTGATCTAAGTTTGGTCGGAGAAGCCAGGCAGGCTCCTGTACACATCACAGCATTTGGCCTCAGATTTTATATCAGAAGAGTTATATTAAAGAACACATTCCTGGGATCTCTTTACAGTATACATGCCTTTTTTCCCCCCTGCAGGCCACCAGGCAGTGGTTTATCCAGGGTATGGCACATATGCACATGCCATGGCCGCCACTTGAAGGTGGGGTGCCACCTTCAAGAGCAAAAGTTTGTGGACCCTAGGAGTCAGCTGACTTTTTTTCTTTCTCCACCCCTCTCCCATACACATCTCCCAGTGAAATTACGGTTGTCAGGATCAGGGCAGGATGCCGGCCAGGGCTTCCCAGGTTTCTAAGAGCCAGGCAAGGAGATGTGTAAGAGCCATACACATCTCCCCACCTGGCTCTTAGCAACCAGAGTGGATGGGGAGATGTGCATGCTGGCAGGACACTGGCCAGAGCATCTCAGGTTGCTAAGAGCTATGCGTGGGAGATATGTCCCTTACACATCTCCCTGCCAACCTGTAACGCTCTGGCCAGCGTCCCACCCAGCTCCTGGCAATCAGTGATGTCACCTGTTGCCAGGAGCTGCGTGGGATGCCAGGGGCACAATTTGTTGTAGATACGCCTCTGCCACTGGGTGCTGCAGATTTTTGCTATGCAATCTGCTGATTGCAGGCACACACATCTAAAGGAATACTGAGGGGGGGGTCAACGGCAGTATGGATCAAGGGAGAAGTGATTGATGATTGGTGAATGATGGAGGCCTTTCAGACAGGATAATTAAGGTGGGTTGAAGATGCATGCTTGCAGATAATTTAGAGTAATCTTTTTCAACAGAAGAGAGGACTTGCTACAAGTGTGGGAAAGGAAGGCTGGAGTTCTGCTTTAAGGTTTTAAAGTATAACAAAAGTGAAGAGCAATATTTATTATATAATGAATTTAATCAGGTGTCCCTTGATCACATAGGTATATTTTCAAGTGGTAAAATAGAGTTGTCAAATATGTATGACCACAAATATATACTAGTTGGAACATCATAAAGTACTGTAATAATGATCACTGTTAAAAAGAACATTATTCATTCTAGGTGGAATTATTTTGCTCAGTAGAATAATATGTGCTAATTACAACTAAATATTGTAAGTCACAGTTTATATAATCATTTCAATCAAACATTTACAAAAAAAGTGCATCTAGTATGGTATTATCTAAGTGCATCTAGTATGGTATTATCTTTCCGTTAATTACATGGAAATAAAATAAAAGACTATTTATATGTAGTTGTAACATCCATGACCTCCTGGCCTTCCTGGTAGAATTTGATGTATGAAATAGTATTCCAACCACCAGATGGACATCCAAAGGCATGGTCCAGACCCAGTTATGTAAAAGGACGTAATGCACACATGCATGTGCATTCAACTGGGTTTTAGTGTATCAAAGAAAGGCAGCCCTGCTGCTTCCCAGATATTAAGTGGGGTATTCACAAAGAAGCCGAAAGATCCACCATAGCTTCGGCTGATCCTTCGGCTCTCTTCGGCCTCTAGAGCCCTTCGGCTCAGTCAAACCGAAGGGCTGCTGTACGGGCTATTCACAATAGTCCGTACAGCAGCGGAAGGCGGTCGAGCGGCTCAGCTGAGCTGATGGCATTTGCTTCGGCTCGCCTGAGCTGGAACACCCTGCCCAAGTTGTTATTCATTGGCCAGGACCTGCTAGAAGACTCTAGCAGGTGTCGGCCAATAAAAAACAGTTGGGCATCTACTTCCTGCCCCATGGTCCACAGTCATTTGCTCCACGCACCCTACAGCTGCATTTATTCAGTACTGCCTGCAACACTGGCACTCATGCCACTCCACAACCTCAAATTTTAATATCAAGAGGTGGCCCCCTACAGACTTCAATGGGATTTGCTGCTAAGTTTGAGTTTCACAAATTTCAAGCAGGATTCAGCAAAACCCCCACCCTGCAATTTTGACCTGGGCAGATTCACACATCCTATACAATATACAATTTACACAATTCCTGGCACTCCTCATGTCAGCCTGCTATGGGTCAGCTCTGCGTTCCTGACCCCCCATTAGGACAATTGTTCTTTTTTTCTTCTCTTTAATTTATGTCTATTTTTAATTATATAATTAGATATGACAATTAAAATATTAAATAGATGACATTGCACATCCCACTACAGACTGACAGTGGCAGTGTTTATCTGCAGGCTGAAGACTTATTTATTCAATAAAGCCTCCAGTCTGTATGCAATCATTATGTCATAGCTAATAGTAATAACATATAGTGGGGCAACTCTGATTAGTTGCTAATGATCAGTGGACAGCTGGGATTGCAAGCAACCTCAGCAAAGGACATTGTTCTGGAGAATGTTAATAAACATGCTTAGTGGGAAAGGGCTCATTTACTGTACATTTTGCAATAATAATCCAATTCTGTTAAAAAAAAAAAGTTTAAAGAACTAAACTGGAACTGCTGCAATGTATATTAAAGTGCATGTTACCCCTAAAATGTATATTTCTTAAATATAGTATGTCTGTTTTTACATCAAGTGTGTGTAATTGTGCATTGTTCACATTAATTGTTTCTTTTCCTTAGAAATACCTGGTGAACCTGCCAGTCCCTCTTTGCTGTTGACAACTGCTAATGCAGAGTGTGCCTGCATTTCTGTAGTCAGCTTACTTCCCACACCTCCCACCCAGCATCAAGCACAGATTGAGAATCTATCTCCCTTGCTGTATAGGATGTCAGTATACCTGCCATGCCCTCCCGCCATGCCCCTTACCACGTCCCTTGCCCAGCAGCATACATAGATCGGGAATGCGCTTCTCCTCTGTCTGCAATGTGCCTGCCAACTTTGGAAAGTGATCCACCCCCTCATCGATCAGGAAGAAGTGCAAGGCTGTGCAGTAACGAGACTACTGATTAAAAGTTAAAAAGCAGGTAGAAAACTTTACTTTAAACAAAAGTAATTGCAAATATGCTAACAAAATTTAAAAAAAAAACTCTTTTACTACATGAGTTTGCTGCACATATACTTTAACACTCCCAAGCAATATAAATAAGTGCATACTGTACATCAGTGATAGGTAAACTCAAGCCATCCAGCTTTTGTGAAAATACAAATACTACCATGCATCTGCCTCTGGGAATAATGCCTGTGGCTGTTAGAGTCTTGCAATGCCTCATGGGATTTGTAGCTGCACCACAGCTGGAGTGCTGGACTTTGCCAATCTCTGCTGTACATAGATACATACACACTTAAAGGAATATACAGTAAAACGTCTGTATTTTCTAGAAGTGAATAAAGCACATGGATTACATTAATTAATGGATTCAATTAATGAAACTCATGCGGTTTTGAACATACATGCAGTATACTGTTGTCTAGGCATTCAACACAAATGACAGAAATGCACATCGGAACCATCCAGTGTATAATTAGCTACATTACAAAAATCATCTTAGACAAACGTATAGTTCAGGCTGTACACTGCTGATAAAGGGTAATATTTTAAACCTGAAATTTTCTGATATGCTCTGTCGAATGTCTATAATTGCTGCTTGCAATAAGCACTAAAAATGTTCTTTAGATTTAGAGCTGTAAAAAAGAAACATCACATATATTGCTAGTTTTGTGAATTGTGTATGCTTTCTTCTAATTAACTTTGAGCTTTAAACCATCACTACATGATGAGTGAACCCTCATTTCATGAAAATTTATTTATTTACAAATGAATTTTATAGGAGCAAACTTGAAGCAACAAGCAACTACTACACGATGTGTCCAAAGTGCTGCATTGTTGCACAGCCATGGACTCGTTTTATATGGCAAACAACACTGTAAAGTGCAGTAACCCATAGCAAGCAATCAGCAATGATTTTCACTGTTCTGGCTGCTCTGAAAGGTGAAATCAGAATGCTGTTGGTTATTGTGGTGTATATATCATTGTTGCTTTTGCATGGCCTTGTTAAGTACACATGGCCAAATCTATTTTTATACAAACTAGCAAAAAGCATTTTTTTTATACATGTCTTATTTTGTAAAGTGTTTAAATGGTAGAAACGAAAATTGTTCTTCTGTATAAAAAATGCATACTTTTCACAGTTTTATTCTGTCCTACATTTTTTTTTACTGTTGAATATCATGGGGTCCCTGAAAATGCCCCTGTTCTCCACATTCTTGGATAAGCAGCACATTGTTCCTGGAAATCATTCACTGAAGCAGCCTTTCTCATTCAAAGGGGTGCCTCAAAATGTTTGAACTACCTTTCCATGGTGCAGGCACGCGTCTGATGTGAAGGGGGGGGGGGTCTAATGTGAAAGGAGATTCCCTTTTTATTTTCCCAGACTCTTATTTGGGATAAACCTAATGCACATAAGCAAGGCGTTATAAATGTTAACCTTAAAATTAATATATCCACTCACAAATATCCTTGGAAATGTCACATGTCATCAGCCCAGGAAGAAGTAGAAAAGTGTTCCCCCATCTGTGACCAGTGGTGGGGTAGAAGTACAGCCTCTGGGATAGTGCAATGTTTGCTAGATTGACAAAGGTGGAGTGCCTCCAAAATGCTTAGCGCGGTTACCACACCTGGAAGCGGATGCCTTCCTGCTGTGGAAAGTCTCAACCCAGCAGCAAGGATGCCTCTTGTTCTATCTGTGAGTAGGTCCTTGGTTGCCCTATCTCATAGACTGCACTTTCACCCTACTGCTGGCCATGAAAGTGGGGAGGATTTTTCCACATCTACCTGGGCTGTCGATATGTTCCATTTCCAACGATGTTTGTGAGTGGATATACAGTGTATGCTTTTATACATTAAAGTGCATTCATGCACTGGTTTGGTGTGCTGTGTTTATTCCTCAGACTTTTCAGGTTGTGAAGATTTGCTGAATGTTACATTCCCATGCTGACTGCCTATTTTGGGTCAAGCTGTTGGAGCAAGGTGGACTACAGTTACCTTACAGGATGATTGAAAAGAGCTATTAAAATTGTCTCAGTGTGCATACAAAATTGGCTTCTTTTCACATGTAGCTATGATAATATATGAGGTTTTTGCAGCTGTTCTTTCAATATCTCCTGTTACAGTTATTACAGCTCTTTCCTCAACATTTTTTGGAGCAGCAAGACCTCATGTGCCTGCATTAGGATACTAGGGCTAATATTAATAAAGTGTGCACCCTTTTCTGCCCCTTTTTGGCTATTGTTCCTTGGGGCTGCTAATATTGTGCACCAATACATCATTTGTTTAGAGTATTTGACATGTTCAAAAAACCTTCCTCTTTAGCATGAAGGCTGGTGCCCATTCCGTGCTAGCAGGGGGAGGGGGGGGGAGGGGGTGATGCTATCATTTAATAATGGTAGTGATACCGTCACTAAATAAACAACTTCCAGCTGCAGCAGCCTGAAGTTCCAGCCAGCAGGCAAACAGGCCAAAGTTGCCCACATAGTTAGCCCATTTAAACCCAAAGCTCATCCCTACTATACATCTGTAAAGGTGATCATTTATAAAGGGTTAATTAACCACATTTTAAATAATTGTATGGGTATTGAAGAATTGTTAACAAATATAATTGGTCTCCTATATATCTCTGTAGAGCATTAGAGTGATGAGAGTGCAAAAGCTTCATTCACTCCATTAAAAATTACATTTTTCACTGCAGGTGATCAGAAAGCCAATGCATTTTCGGGGGTCAAATCTTCACCCTCATCAGGACTTCTGTGCTGGAAGTAAATTAAAATGTGTACTGGACAACAATTGCAAAATGATATGGCCACCATTCCCTAACCTAACAAGCATATGACGAAACAAAGAAAAAGATTAAACAAACAGATGACTATCTGGAAAAATATTATTCTTTCCTCTATGAATATATAGCTTTTTCTATGGATATATAAGAAACAACATTATTGCCAATAGGAACCACTAGTGAGTTATCCTGCATGTTGCACTTCGGATGCGATGCCCTTTGTCTTATTATTATTACACAGGATTTATATAGCACTACCAGTTTGCACAGCGCTTTACAAAATAAGGACGACATTACAATCACAATACAATTCAAGACCAGATGGTAAGGAGGGCCCTGCCCATGAGGGCTTACAATCTAAAAGGGAGGGGCAAGTGATTCATGAGGAGGGAGCTGTGTGGGCATGAATTGTTTGAGAAAGTGATAGTCTTGCCATTCAAGTCATCAACCTGGTGATCAGTACCAGCAAGAACAACATGCTCACTGCAGAATTTTGTTCAGAATGATATATCCATCAATACAATCTATTTTCACAGAACTAAGCCGGATTTATAAAGGACAATATTCTTTGATTTTTGTTATTCAGATCTTTTTATGAGTAAAGTGAAGTTGGCAGTTCACCAATAACTGAAATATCTCCAAAAGATAATGTAATGAGCAGCAAAATATCTGGGCCTTCCTGTTCTTGGAAACTTTATTTAGACATGAGAACTGATGTGCTGTTTCTTTCCTAAGTAGTTGAAATGTCTTGTTAAAGACTGTGAAGGATGGGCAATAAAGTATGGACATAGAACTTTAAAGCAAGATTCAAAATCAAGTGGAAAGTGTGTGGAAAACAAATAAATAGTAAACCTGTCATGGCCCCCTGTCCTGGTACAAGTTAAAGGCATAGTCCACGTTTTGCAAGAAATTAATGTAAAGATATGAATAAAAATGGAGTCAGACCATCAAATGATTTTGATACTAAGAGTTCTTCTTTAATTGTTTTCGTGTTTTTGTTCTTGAATTCTTCTGTCTTTACGTAACTATGTCACAAGCATCTCTGTTTATAGAACAGTGAAGTCGTTTCTCAACAATATTTTGTAAATACTCAGATATCTTTTGCCATACAAATGTCATATTACGCAAGAGGCAGTTTGATTAATTATGTTATTGACTTATACTCATAGTACTTAAGGTTAAAGGACCATATTTGGTGTTTTCTCCACTTTAGTTAGGATTTTCTGTCATCCTGTATGTGTGCTCGAGATAGTGGCTAATGCTGAAGATTGTGTATAAAAACCACTCCCCTGTATTATTCTGTATCACACTGCCCCAGTAGCTTGCGGTATACTGTGGCGTCTCAGTATACCACGAGCTACAGCTCGCGGTATACTGAGCTTAGGGTGACAGGAGGATGCTAGTTTGTGTCCTCCCGTTACCCTAAGGAGAACTATGGGGAAAAGCCTTAACCCCATAGTTCTCCTTTAATAAAACGTATACACCAGCTCGTACAGCGCAACCGCTTGAAAATGGGAGTTGCCCTGTATGAGCAGATGAAAGCTGGCATTTTAAAAAGATTGAAAACAACTTTTGAAATTAGATTAGCATGTTAAAGCTTATATGAGATTTTATTAAATAGGTTTAGAGCTACTTTAATACTAGTGGGATGTTGTACAGAGTTAATTTACTTAACCAGAGAGATATTGTCTGGATTTAATACTTTAAGTTTCCTTTCTCTTAAGCTCAGAAAACTTACACGTTTCCTAATTCTACACAAACCATTTCCTTTATGAGATCTGGAATATCTCTTGACATTTATCTGTCAACATTTAATGCATTAGACAGGTAAGCAAGTGATCCAAAAAGTACAATGTATTTCCTATAGAATAGATTGTCTTACAGTCGTTAAGAGGTTGTATAAAGCTGGCCATACACCTATAGATTTCTGCAGATTTTCTATGGTCAGATGAAAAAAGTGCAACAGATTCCTTCATCTACACTAAACTGTGTGGATAGAGGAAACTCCAACTGGGCCAAGCTTCAGTATCTTGCTGGTCGGCCCCACTGGCTCTCAAAACACCTGAACAATGCCTGCACCCAATCAGATTGTTCAGGTATTTGTTTTTTGCCATTATTTTATTAGTGGAATGTATAATTAGCATAAAGGATAACATTTCACCTTTTTGGACATACATTTCCCGATATTTAATATGGCCTTCCATAAGCAGGGAAAGAAAAGGAAGTAAAACATATTTCCAGAGAGGCACATCTTCCCTGATTTTATGTAAAGAACTTTATACATAGAAAACTGCAAACATAGGTTGATTCAATTAGCCTGAACTTCAGGGAAATGTAAACACTACACTTGCAATGGGACTCCCACCGTTTTTGCCTAGGATACAATAAAAAAACTGTTTTACTTACCTTATCCCTGGCTCCCTCAACAACTGGTGTTAATGCTCCAGGTTGTGGTTGGGCCTTCAGCAGCCTCACTTACAATGCAAAACTACTGCTGTGACCCACAGACAGAGGGTCGAGGAGGAGATGCCTTTGGGGACCTTTACCACAGAATGGAGAAATCCTCTTCAGTGTTGCCTTCACCAACTCCCCTTTAGATTAAATGGAAACTAGTGGTTTAAACAGATTGGCAGTTACATAGTTAGGAGAAAAAGAGACATATCCATAACCAACAGACAAAAAGTTGATCCAGAGAAAGGCATAATTCAGTTTACGCTAACAAGGAAAATATAATTTCTTATTCCCAAAGGCTTACGTTATCAACACTCTACAATTTATATTAAAGCCCAACTATAGGTGCATCTATTTTTATATCTTTTTTCATCTTTATTAGTCACATTAACAGTTTTAATCTACTTTAGAAACTCTGTAAGCTCAGCTGAGAGCTCCTGTTATACACACAACGGGGGGCAGCAGCACTACCGGCTCTCTGCTGCATTGGAACAGGGTCTATGAATGATACAGTACAGTACTTTTTCCCCCCAAAAGGCGGGAGCGAATGTTGAGAGCTCAGGCAACGGGGCTGACAGTGTACCCAGGGGTGTGGAATCCCTATCGCCCGACGCCCGGGAGATGCAGTTTCGGGCGCCGGGCAAGTAGTTTTTTGTACATTTAGCCCTGCTCTGGACAAACAGAGCTAAATGTGTAGTGTGGAGCCGCCGCTGATTAGATCACTTGTATGAAAGGAGCAGCGACTATCGTGTCAGGCTCCCCCCGCCGCGGTTTTCGGGGTCTTCAGGGTTTTTGGGGTTCCCTGCTCCTCTAAGGGGACCCGTGACCACGGCATAGGAGCTCACCATGTAGCCTGTAGAGCCCTGTAAAGCAGACAAAGAACGTTCGTTCTTCATCTGCTCTGTGTGATCACTGAGACTGTGGCGCTGTAATCACACCACCACTTGTCTCAGCTGTGAGGAACTACACAGAACCCTACCCTCACTAGGTGCGTCTTATGGTCAGGTGCGTGTTATGGAGTGTAAAATACGGTATTTGATTTATTATTATTTTATTTATTTATTTATTGATTGGTACTATGAACATAGATGTTCTTTGAGAGCCAACAATTCTACTTTCTCATCCCAAAATATGTAAAATGCATGATTGCGAATAAGACAGAAATTGAGCAGTGTACGCAGTCTGTTATATACATTAAAAAGGAACTGTGACAACTGGATACTTTGTATCTTCTCCGGGTAAGCTGTAATTATAGACATACCCCTGCCAGTTTCAAAGAACATTTTGCATTCATTAAGAAGAAAAGAAATCAGTGTTATCTATTTAGTATGTAATTTGTGCATCAGTTTAATTGGCTGCCAACTCCGGGAAGTGACAACCCCATGTGAATTTTCGAAGCAGGGGCATAAATGCTATTAATTATATTAAAATATTGCTATTGTGATATCTATTTCTCCTTTCATCGATTAAGCAAAGTTTTTGGCCCTACCTTGAACTTTATGTTTCTCAGGTTCAGTACACATGCATCTCTCTAATTCATTTATCACAAAATGACAGCTCGCTGAAGCTGATTTATAAACAGAAAAACCACAGAGCTCAATCCGGACACAATGCACTGGTTTTATAGTTGTTACAGAGCAATTATATTTACAAACTGTTAACAACAGGAATTCTTATGATGGTTTTGAAAGAAAAAAAATCACTTGCAGCCATATTTTCTGCCTCATCTCCACCCTGCCAAATTTTAGGTAGCTGCAAGGCTTAAACACAGGGCTTTGAGTATAAAAATAAGAAAAATTAAGGACCAGAATTCATTTTTGCCTTTGAAATCTGTCCCAAAATAATATGCATCTATTTTTTTTGGAATGGGTGGGGCTTTATTTCAGTAGCATATTAATCATATGTATTTAAAGCATTTATGCATTTAAAGTAGTATTAAATGCTCAAACCTTTATGAAATAATGAATCCAGATTAAAGCTGAATTATGGGATTGACCACACAAGGCATTAAATCCTCCCTCTCCCTAAACCCTGTTCACTTTGCTGACATTTAAGTTTTTCAGTCAGATGTTAATATCAATAAAAAATAAATGTTTAGTGCCTGTGACATCATCATTCCCTTCCAAATTGCTCACTATGTCCGAATGCAGGGAGGAGGGTCCAGTGAGGCACCGCATGTCTCACCACTTAGAGCCTCATTGCACCACATATCCTATGAACCTTTGTGAAAGTAGTTTAGTTGTTCTCTGTCACTGCCCCCTAAGCTGCAAGCATATATTCTGCATTAAGAGAGTGCAAGATAATTATCTGCCTGTAGAAGGAATTGCATTTTCTTGCTCCTCACATACTGCTGCTTTTTGTTATAAGGCACAGAGAAGACAAACCACTGAGGTTATTTGATTATACTGCCACCAAAGAGTATGGGTGTTAATGGGTAGGAAAGGATTGGCCTGATACCAAGTCTACATCCACAAAAGTCAGTACAGATGTAGCACACTGCAAACCTGAACTACACGGGGTTTGCCACATGACTAATTGCCCGCTAAAGGATGAATTGATTGTGTGCATTGCAAAAGTGAGTGTCATTACTCGCTACCCAGCTTCCTGATTGGCCAGGAAGCCGTCTCAATGCTCCCTCATCACTTGTGACAAGGGAGAATGGAGCGGGGCAGTCAGGAAGCCAGGCAGCGGGTCATAACACACCCCCTGGCTTGCTGATTGGCCAGAAAGCCGACTTCATGCTCCCTCATCACCTGGTGACGAGGGAGCACGGAGCCGGCTACCCGACCAATCAAGAAGCCGGGCGCCGTGTAATGACGCATTGCCTGGCTTTCTAATTGGCCAGCTTCTCGACCAATCAGGAAGCTGGGCAATGGGTCATTACACGGCGCCCGGCTTCCTGATTGGCCAGAAAGCCGACTCCATGCTTCCTCGTCACCTGGTGACGAGAGAGCATGGAGCTGGCTTTCCTGCTGATCGGGAAGCCGAGTGGCGAGTCTTTACATGCCGCCTGGCTTCCCAGCTAATCAGGAAGCCAGGTGGTGAGTCATTACACGCCTCCTGGCCTCCTTAATGGAGCTTCCAGTATTCGGTATCAGCGAGTACCCAAAAAAATATCGGTTCTCGTTCTCAATGCCGTAAAACCCATATCGGTGCATTCTTAGCTAAAACAATGTGCATCACAAACAATTGCCATGCATTTTATTTTACAAAACATACTTGGGGGAATTTATTAAAACTGGAATAGACAGAATCTAGAGCAGTTGCCCATAGTAACCAATCAGTTTCTCTTCAGTTTGTACAGTTAGGCTTTAAAAAGAGAGAAGCTGATTGGTTCCTCTCGGCTACTGCTCCAGATTCTGTCTTCTCCAGTTTTGATAAAATCTCCTCACTGTTTTGTACCTCAGTGCTACTGATCTCTGACCTCCCCTTAGCTTTTCAGCTACTTCCTGTCTATATCTGTTCTCACAGCATCAGCTGCACATCATTGCAGTGGACCAGCTTCCTGGTAGTGAATGCTTTGGTGTATGCCTGTACATACAACTGTCTGTTGTATCCACAAGTGGCACATATGACAGGTCAACAATACAGAAGCATAAATGTGAGACATTTGTCACCCCCATAAAAGGAAGTACTGGAAAAGGGACCTTCATGGCGGGGTCTCCATATACTATTTGAAAGTGATACATAAACTCAGGAGTCAAATCTTAAAAATACATTTAAGTACCCTAACTTTTAACAATGCTGTAGCTGTCTCTTCTTCTGGAAGGTTGCTACTTTTGTTCTCCTTGGTCCTTATGTGTGTTGTAAAGTAGATACTGCTCCAAGCTCCCTCCCATGATGGACTATAACCTCATGTTTAGTGTACTAATTTGTACTGAAATTGTAGTGCATCAAGGGATTGAGCTTGGGACATGGGGGACCATGGGGAACAAATGTAGCCACCCTCCAGAAGGAAGGACAGTGTCAGCACCAATTCAGAGATGATTTGAGGAGCTAAAGCTGAGTGATACACAAATAAGGTCCAGTATTGTTACTAGTTAAGGTACTTGAAAGTATTTTTATGATTTAACGCCTGAGTTTAGTGTCAATTCAATGAAAGCTGCAGATTTATAAAGATCAACTTTTAAAAATAAATTAATTTTCAAAATAAAGTCACATGTTAAAGCATACATAAGATTTTAGTGCTTGTATTTAGATCTAATTTAATAGTGGGCATCTTGTGATGTCATATTTAGACAGGATGTTCACTTTTAAGTGTATATAGAGTAAGGTTAACTTTAAATACTGCACTCTATGTAGCCCTGTGTTGAAATACTTTCTAATGCTTGCTGCAATGTAATTAAAGTGGTAAGAGCCGTATACTATATAAACAATCTTTTCTATGACTGCTGTTGATGGTTTGTACCATTTTTGTTTTACTAATGACTTTTGTAATGCTGCAACTATCTGCATTGTAAGCATAAGCACATTCAAGAAGAATAGGTTTTGCAAAAGAAAATAGGTTTTAGGCACTACGGTCTTAAACTACTTAGCTTGATAGAAAACAGACATAACAGGATTTGGTAATGGTGTTAAAATTACTTCTTTATTAAGCAGCACTGTCTTTTCAAGGAACGATTATCAATATGTCTGCAACTGGCCTTTAAAAATGTGAATAAAAAGGCAATATCATTGAACAATTGTGTACACTGTCACAATGCAGGAGGGCATTGCTAGTTGTTTTTAAATAGAGGCTATATTCTATTGTTAAATAGAATTTATTTTTATTTTGCTATTAACGTTTAGCAGAACATACAGTATACATTACCCCTTACTTGAAAGGTTTTATTGATCTTTTTTTTAATTTGCATACACTACTTATGAATGTGACAATATTAGGGAAGGTAAGATGTTCCAAATCGGATTCCTCAGTTTTAGGTAGGCATTCGCAGGAGAACATAGGTTAGTGTTCATCATTGGGAGGCCCGAACTGCAAATTTTCAGTGAAGGATTTTTGGCATAGACAGCATAAAAAAACGGTTCCACAAGTGTCTGTAACATCTAACCTATCCCTACACATGAAGAGAACCAGTTATAAACTGGATTACAAGAAACAGGAATACAAAGAGCAGGCTTTCTGAAAAAAATGTACAGTTGTCCCTTATTTAGGTGAACAACTTGTAGGCCCTGCTGGCAAATTTTCAGCCAGGAGCTCTGTGTTTATACACAGTTTTAGCACTAGGAGAGGTTTGTCATTTTTGTAAACCAAGAAAATAAAAGGCAAAACCTGAGTGGCCTCCCTTTCCAGAGCAAATCATGCCAGCCTGGGCATTCAGGATGGTATCCCCATAGCAAACAATACATCTTACACCTGCCATAAGCATTATGAAAGTTAAAAGCCAAAACTTCATAACATTATAGCCCATCACAAGATAATTTTTTTTAAATTTTTTTAGACAAATAAAATACTTTCATCAAGTCCCTTATTGTGACCCTTTTTGGGTGATAGAACTCAATTCAAGTGAGGCAAGAAAAGAGGGTAGTTGTCAACTGCTGCAGTGACTATGGCCCTGCCAGGGATCATATATACACTATATTGCCAGAAGTATTGGGACATCACTCCAAATCATTGGATTCAGGTGTTCTGTGAAATTTCCTTGCTATTAAATATTCCACGCTCAACTGTTAGTAGTATTATAACAAAGTGGAAGCAACTGGGAACAACAGCAACTCAGCCACGAAGTAGTAGGTATAGTAAAATGACAGAGCGGGGTCAGCGCATACTGAAGCGCACAGTGCACAGAAGTCGCCAACGATCTGCAGTCAATAGTTACAGACCTCCAAACTTTGTGTGGCCTTTAGATTGGCACAACAACAGTGCGTAGAGAGCTGCATGGAATGGGTTTCCATGGCCGAGCAGCTGCAACCAAGCCTTACATCACCAAGTGGAATGCAGAGCATTGGATGGAGTGGTGTAAAGCCACTGGACTTTAGAGCAGTGAAGACGTGTTCTCTGGCATGACAACCCACACTTCTCTGTCTGGCAATCCGATGGATGTGTCTGGGTTTGGCGGTTGCCAGGTAAACATACTTGCCTGACTGCATTGTGCCAAGTGTAAAGTTTGGTGGAGGGGGGATTATGGTGTGGGGTTTATTTTTCAGGGGTTAGGCTTGGCCCCTTAGTTTCAGTGAAGGGAACTCTTAAGGCATCAGCATACCAAGACATTTTGGACAATTTCATGCTCACAACTTTGTGGGAACAGTTTGGGGATGGCCCCTTCCTGTTCCAACATGACTGCGTGCCAGTGCACAAAGCAAGGTACATAAAGACATGGATGAGCGAGTTTGGGGTGGAGGAACTTGACTGGCCTACACAGAGTCCTGACCTCAACCTGATACAACACCTTTGAGATGAATTAGAGCGGAGACTGCGAGTCAGGCCTTCTCGTCCAACATCAGTACCTGACTCACAAATGCGCTTCTGGAAGAATGGTCAAGCATTCCCATAGGCACACTCCTAAACCTTGTGGACGCCTTCCCAGAAGAGTTGAAGCTGTTATTGGGGCAAAGGGTGGGCCAACTCAGTATTGAACCCTACAGACTAAGACTGGGATGCCATTAAAGTTCATGTGCTTGTAAAGGCAGGCGTCCCAATACTTTTGGCAATATAGTGTATATGTACATTGTGACAAGCTGGACCAATGTAAGTATATATACATTTTTAAAGTTGGATTTCAGCTTTAACTTATTATTGTTGCCAGGTCTGAAGCTAATGCCCAACATTTTAATTTACTGCTGGGGCTCTGGGAAGGCAATTTTTCATTCTCCTCCCCCCTCCAGTGGCAACTGTAGCAGAATTTATAATGTAACAGTGGTACAGGTACTCCTAGAATGAGATCCTGGTGGGTTGGACTTGATGGACTGATGTCTTTGTTCAACCTCGGATACTATGTAACTATGTAACTGACAGCAGAAAATATCAGGTAACTTCAAGGAAGCTACTTGAGAAGTCTCCATTGAGAAACAGATTTTCCATCCCTTTTGATCCTTTATTTCTGTATCACCATGACTGGAAGGACAGTGGTTCTTTCCATTTCCAGTGCTACAGAAGAAAAATTTTCTGACTTGGGTTGGCTGTATTATAACATTTTGTTTAAGATGACTTTTCTGTTACTTCCCTCATAGATTTAGCTGCATTCTTTACTTGTTTTTACTTTCAAATAATGTATAATGATGGGAATTCTAAACATTGCAAAGAGCACTGCAGGGTAAAATAATAGCAACAATAACAAAGAATAATGATACAACAAGTAGTGGCCCATAGTGCATATCATTTACAATTTAATATTTGCAAGCTCTTCAATTAAAACAAACTATTGTGCAAGACACAAGTCTTATGACTTTTTTATGGCAATAGAACAAAATATCTAAATTCAAGAGGGTATTTCAGCCAAGCAATATATTACAAATACTTCCTATGCCGCAGTTAGTCAGTTCCTAATTGATTTTAACAGATCGTCTTACTCTGCAAAAGGAAATCTGAGTTTTATCCTTAATTTCTTCATATGTGGGTCTTCTACAAAAGACTTTCTCAACATTTTTTTTTAACCAAAACTGAACAGCATACTTAAGGTGAGGCTGAACCAGTAATATATAAAATAGGTAAAGTTATGTTTTTATCCCTTGCCAAAATCCCTCTTTTAATTCAGGATAGTATCCTGCTTGCTTTGCTGGCTGCTGCTTGGCATTGCATACTAATGCTGAATCTGTGATCTGTGAGGACCCCCAGATCTTTCTCCATTTCTGACTTCCCCAGTGGTGCACCTTCTAAGTAGTAGTTTGCATGCATGTTCTTTGTTCTCATGTGCATAACCTTGCATTTTTCAATATTAAATCACATTTGCCATTTTGCATCCCATGTCTCAATTATATCTAGTTCTTGTTAAAGTGAATTTATGTGTTGTTAAGGATTTACTGCCCTACACCGTTTAGTATCCTCCGCAAAGACAGCGATTTATTCATTTATTCCAATCTGTATGACGTTTATGAATAAGATAAACAAAATTGGTTCCAAAACATTACCAAAAAATGAGTACCCCACTTCCAAATGTTTCCAAATTCGAAAATTAACCATTTATTACTACCCTCTGGATCAATGAATTCAACCAGTTTTCCACACATGCACACACAGTTTCATCCAAACCAATAGACCTTAGTTTGTGAATTAAAAGTTTGTGGGGTACTATATCAAATGCTTTAACAAAGTCAAGATACACCACATCTACTGGTATTCCGCTGTCTAAATTAATACTGACTTCCTCATAGAATGTTGATAGAAGCCATGTTGGTTGCTACTTGTTATACCATTTTCATAGGCAAATCGTCTCCCTCAGGGCTTCTCCCTCCCCTCTCTGTTTCTCCATCACACACTGTCACACACTGGGCAGATAGGCTCTACAGAGGCAAAACCAGCTGTCAATCAGGAAGCCAATATATCTTGACAATATTGTTGGGATTCTTCTGAGCTGAAGCGCTATCAGCATATGGCGGATAGTAACCTTTGACACAAAAGGTTATTAAAGCCAATAAAAAAGTTTTGCTTTACATTTCTTATAAGGGACCCCTACATAAGCTTCCTAAAGTAGATTTTTAGATTTATATTCAATGTATTTTTTGTAACGTTGTGTTAAATTATATAGGACATTCTAAATCTGTAGGCACTGTGATACTCAGGGGGCCCTGTTCTCACAACAAGCACACAGGTTGCCATTGATTGTCAAATGCAGTCATGTCTATTGTTCAACACCAGCAAAAACTCACCAGCATAATCAAAACATCAACAGCAAAAGCACATAAGAAATATTAAACATAAACGCCCATTGTTACCCTCTTAGCTGTTTCAGAGTTTTAATAACCCCCTTTTCTAGCGTGTGGTGACAGGTACCTGTGGTAGGTATAGTCGGAAGTGGAGTGAGGCTGAGGATAAGGCTAGGTGGTGTCAGGCAAGCAGGATCAGCTACAGACTGGCCTCACATCTAAAAAACAAATGATGGGTATGCAGGTACCTGACAGGTGGTGAGTGTCAAAAAGCAGATACTGGCCTGTGTTGGTAACAGGAACAGGCTGATGATGCTTAAATAGGGCACCACTAGCAACTAGTGATAGGCCAAACACCCCCGTCAAATTCAAACTTTAGAACAGGGAAAAAGTTTGAATTCAAACTCAATGCAAATCTATGGTACCTGAAGTTGGAAAATCAACGGTTCCCTTTTTGAAGTCTTATTTGCGAGTTATCTGCAATAAAAAGGGTATGAGGATTCGGTTACTGCCCTGGGGACATGTATCAATAAAATGTTTTTTTTTTAAAATACCGATATTTAAATGAAAAATCCCTTTAAATATCGTGCCTGGGGGGGGGGATCCCCTTAAACTGCCTGTAAAGGGGCACATCTGTACAATGTATGGAATTTGCTGCAGCAAAGATGACAATTATAAAGAAAATAATTACATTTAAGAAAGGTCTGGTAGGAATTTTAGGAGGGAATCCAAGTTACAATTTAAGAAAAGAAAAGTGCGTGGAATTCCCCCTTAAAGTCATACCAGGCCCCCAAGGTCTGGTAGGAATTTTAGGGAGGAACCCCACCTCCAAAAATGGGGAAAAAAAGGCGTGGGGTCCCCCTAAAATTCTAAACCAGATCCTTGATCCGAGCACAGGCCTGGCAGGGCAGAAAAGGAGGGGACGAGCGAGCGCCCCCCCTCTTCCTCCTATACCAGGCCACATGCCACACTGGCAGGGTGCTTTTCTAGAGTCGCCCCTGGAAAAGCACTTTGTCCCCGTGCCGATGGGGACAAGGGCCTCTTCCTCACAAGCCCTAGGGCATTGGTTGTGGGGGTGCGGGCAGGGGGCTTATTTGCATCAGAGTACCCCTTTAATAGAGGGGCACCCAGATGTGCCCCCCCTTGTGAATAATCAAGGGGTACTTGTACCCCTAGTCACTCACGAAAGGGATAAATCATTGTTTTAAAAAAAGAGAACAGACTTTTAAAAAATTAATTGAAAAAAACCCAAAAGATATGTTTTAGAAAAGTCTTTTATTAAAAGAAAAAAAAAAGGGATCCATCGACGTAATCCAGGGTCAATCACGACGTCCAGCATTGTCCACGATGATGACGACTCGACCAAATAAAAAATAAAACAAGAAAAAATAATAGAAGTATTTTTTTTTTTTTAAAGGAACCAACGCCCGCTGACCCGTCAGCTCACGATGAACTCCTTCCGCAGAATGGCATTCTGATAGATGCCAGCAACTTATAAACAATTGGGCAGAGCTAGCGGTGACAGCTAGCTAGCTCCGCCCAACTGTTTACAGTTGTACGGTATCTGACAGGTGAGCCAAGATTGAGCAAAGTCATCATTACTTTGCCCAATCATGGCTCTTACAGAGTACTGTGCCCTGAATGGGCAAAGTCTTGCAGCAGACCTGTGGTCAGGTGCAAGGCTTTAGCCAATCAGGGCTATTTGCCCGCCGAACGCCCTGACAGTTCGTGTGTTCGCAGAACTGCCGATGTTCGAGTCGAACTCGTTCTCTACTCAAATATCAAACCCAACCCATCTACTAGCAACAAGGCCAATCTCAGAGCTGGAAGTGTGTGGACAGATTCATTAGGCCACAGCTGACTAGACTAGTGCTGCATCCAGCAAGACACAAAGAAACAGAATTCATTAGCCCACACTTGACAAGAAGATTTTAGATAAGTATGTTCGTGGTGTGTTTATAAGGTTAGTAAATCAACCCCATAGAGTCACTAGACATGCTCCTCACAAACACTCTCTCCTCCAACTTTGACAGATTAGCTACAATGGGAAATATGGGTAATCCTATTGCACGGTCATGTTTCTGTTGTTGGTTTCCTTGAACCAAATAGATGTTGTTGAGACAGGAGGGAACACACTTGCTCTCCTTGACTGTCAAGAGTCTTATCTCATTTTAGATGCTTCTTTATTATGTCAATAGCCTCTGCAGATGATGTACAAGCAAAAAGGATTGGGACATCATAGACCACCAGTGTATCTTCTGGCTCTAACATCAATGATGCTGGCCCTCAAACTGAGGACATCTAGCAGCAGAAAAAAATAATTGAGGGGAAATCTCTGTATTAAACCTGAATATTGCATCAAAAGCTGGTTTTGTTATTTTATCTTTTATGGGCTATTAATTTTTTACTTTTCATTTTTTTTTTTGGATGGAGTTTTGCTTTATGCCACATGTAGCCCTGATTTTTTGAAATAGAAATAAAAAATGAGGGAAAGGCTGCAAAGAGCAGAATAAGACAATGCAGACATTGTTTTTTTCTATATAAATTCACTGTGATTGCATGCAGTAGTGTCAGTACTTTGGGTGTTTTTTTATTTACAGGAAAATTACAGTGGTTTTTTTCTTACTTTTGTTTCTAATAGTGTGAAGTGGGCTTATTTTACATTAATGTTATTATTATTACTACTACTACATTGTTATTCTGCCTTCATGACACTCCGTTTGCAGTATGAGCTGGGCTATCTAATATGAAATCCCAGCACTGCCTTCACACTTGCTGACTGCTTCTACATGTTAAAGATATGGAGAGCTCTAGTTTCTCCTATGAGAGAGACCGGGGCTGTGTTGCATCTCAGTGTTTGTGGGTGTGTGTAATTTATTATCCTGGTGAAAAGCTGTAGACTCAGGTTTGCCAACTGATGGGTGTAAGTGGTTCATATAAAATATTCATATGCTATATTTTATATTTACCTGGCTACAAATATATTTTTTTGGTTAAATTCAGGTTGTATCCTAAACATAGCAAATATAGAAAATATACATGTACCATTAAAAGTGTTTTGTTATATCTGGTTAAAAAAATTTAAAAAAAATACATTTTGATGCTTCCCAAAATCCAGTGAGCTGATAACCTCCTGTGCCTGCTGCTGAACTGAAATCCCAAGCAGTGTTATCAGCCCTGTCTAGTCCTTCCATGTGAACTACAAAACACCTTCCCTATGCTTTCCAGCACACTTCTTGTCCCAGTGTGACAATGCTGCACAAGGTGTGTGGATTATTTATACATATAAGATTTATCTAGTACAGGGGTAGGCAAGCTGTTTTGGAACTACAAGTCCCACGAGGCATTGCAAGACTCTTAGGGCCCGCTCACACCAGATGAAGTGCATTCCGGCCCGATTCTAGCCAGAATGCTCTGCCTCGTATTGCGGCCAGTTCACTTTTTGGTGGCACCGTAGCCGCGCCCTTCGGCCGCAATGTGATCGGCCGCACGGGATCGCAAGGCACCGGTCTGGTGCGATCAAAATGCTGCAGACACCCCTCTTGCCCAACCAAAAAGTGAGCCAGCCGCAATGTGAGGCAGGGCGTTCTAGCCAGAATCGGGCAGGAACACCCTGCATCTGGTGTGAATGGGCCCTAGCAGCCAGAGGCATGACTTCCAGAGGCATGATGGGATTTGTTGCCTACCCCTGATCTAGTACATCTTCAAATACACATTAAAATAGGACTCCAACCTAAAGTTTTCTTTTTGGATTGGTTAGGGGAGTGGTAAAACATCTGTTTTTATTTCTGTGTCCCAATTACCAGAATCATTTTCTGTCCCTGATCAGGGTGAGGTGAAGTCTTCCCAACACAAAGTCAGACAGCAATACAATTATGACAAAAGATCTAACCTTACATGTGTAAAATATAAAATAATAATAATAATAATAATACAAAATGAATAGCAACATTCCACTTCAACAGAAATAGAGGTAAATGACCTTGGAAATAGCTGTCAATACCAACATTATATTACAAGTTCTAAAAATAAAAAGGACGTTAAACTGGAACTCCAAGCATACTCCTAAATATACAGCTGAAAATAAATCTGTTTATTGTTTTCCCTGCAAAAGTATTTATAGCGTGTATTAGCCAGCCTTGTGATTTACACTCCCCTCCGACAATGCGCACAGCCAGTAAGACCAATCTACTTTTTCCCCGTTCTTCTTTTCTACTTCAAGCTTCACAATTACTGTTTCCTGGATCAACTCTATTTTACTGGGTGGTGATATTTTTTCATTGCCCACGAGTAGGCTTGTGCAGGGACATAGGAGAGATTAAAGGGTAATTCCTTTTTCCCAGGTGTATTTGGGAAAATTGAATTACCGCTTCCAATCCGGCCCCCTCTACCCAACCCTCGCTATACTTACCTTTGTGCGAACACTGCTTTCCCTCCACCATTGTCGGTGTACTATCCATACTACGTACCCGGCAGCACAGCCCTGCGCTCTGTATTTGGAATTTTGCTTGCAAAAGGCGAGTGGGGGGCGGGTAATTCCATTTCCCCAAATTCACCTGAGAAAGTGGAATTACCTTTTAATTGTTAAACCTGAAAACAACTGTGTCATAGGTTTGCCTAGTCATTGTGGCAAATGTGTAAATCCCACATCTGGCTAAAAGGAATATTTTAGCAGGCAATACTTTTTTATGTATTTTAATTGTATATTTAGTTGTTTACCTGGATTTTTGCTTTACTTAGGCTTGATTTAATTGAGAAAATATTATGGTGCCACTGAAATATTTAATTAATTTAGGTATCCCTGTTTTGCTTGCAGCATAGCCACACAAAGAAATTGCAAGGTTACTGCAATTTAAATTATCAACAAATAAGACCTGTTGCATGTTAGTCTCATCTCTGTGTGCCTCTGGAATTGATTGCTTGTAACCAACGCTTGCAGTTCACAACAGTCTAGGCCTCGTCTAATTGTCATATAGGAGGATGCGGCACAAACAACCTTCAAAGAGGAACACAGTGATGCATGTTTATTTAGATCTTTAGTTATTCTTTGACACAGTATGGCTAAAAGAGCTAATCCACATGATTACAAGACACATGTGGAGTAAGTTTTCACTGTGCTACAAATCTGTTTAATCAAGAGCAGCAGAGCTGAAAAAGTTGAAGAAAAAACAAAAGCTGTTCCCTAGGGTACACAAATTGGTCAATGTATTTCTTGTTTGTATGCCATGAGGAAATGGCCCATTTAAACTTCTACCTAGCACATGCCCCACTCCTTCTCACAAGTTATATCCCATATTAACTGAAAACTGTATTTCTTTTGTGAGAATTGAAAAATGATCGGTGAAAAATGGTGGTATTATGATATATGCACCTAGTTGAAAAGGTTCACTGCACCCTTGTCCCTTAGATGCAATAAGTAGGTCCGGCGGGCCGGATTCGGCCCGCGGGCCTTGTGTTTGCCACCCCTGCAATAAGAATTAGCAAGGTCAGTGGGTCGAGGGCAAAGTGACAGAGTAAACCCACTCTTCTGACTCACTAATACCCCCCTCTATAGTAGTCATCTACTGCTCCTTTCTCCTTAACACCTGGTGCAAAAAGCCTTGTGTTTCTTCTGGGTATGGGGGAGCATGTGATCCTTCTTCCATTATACAGTGCTAAGGTTTAGCAGCCACTAATTAGCCCAAAACACTGTCACATGGTAGAGGGGGTGGCATCATTATTACCTCTAGGCTCCAATAAACCAGTATTTATTATCCACATCAAATATTTTTACTTGCTTCTCTAAATAGACAGCTCATAGAAACCTCATTTACAAATTAGTGATTGTGACATATTGCACTCTCAGATTCCATCCTGTGCAGACATTCTCCAGCTCATGGTGGTAGGCAATTTAAGCACAAGAGCCGGCTGCGAATGTTCGCCACTGTGGTAGGTTAACTCGATATTTAACCCTTTACAAATGGTAGCTGCTGCCACATGTTTTAACAGAAACATGCACTGTTCACAGCATATGCTGTTGCAGTTCTGACTGTTTAAAAATAAGTCAATATCACTCAGTGCTACCCCCACACAGGAATGTTATAGAATTGACAATATGGTAGCCCTCACATAGGTAATGATGTTTTCATTTCTGATTAAAGCAACAAAAAAATGGGATTAAAAAGGAAAATTACTTAACAAAGTTAACCTGGTATTTGGTTCTGTGGAGAGTAGTCCAATCTGATATATCAATGTCACTGGCTTTCATAAATGACTTTTAGCATTTCTTCATAGTTCCAATGGTAAGCAAGAGCTCGAGAGCTGCACACCAAGACATATTTTCCGGTCCCTGAGGAGGGCAATTACTGAACAATTGCAACCAATCCAAGGGTCTGAGAGGTGTGCTGAATGGGTTTTTAAGTACATTATTATATTCCAGCAGACACTCCCTTAATGCCAATTATTATATCTACATCTATAATATATATTTCCAGATTACAATGTTTTACACCCCAACAACCAATGGATTATTGCACAGAATTAAATTATGATTTGTTAGAGACCAAATATAAATTTGATGCATATATTGCTTTGGAGATCGAATGTGTTCCATTAGCCTCATAATAATGTTTGGTGTCAAACTGTTTGGTATCTTCTCATACATTAATGTAACCACTTTTTATGAAGGTATCTATATTGTAGCCAGAATAATGTAAAGGAACCAGAGTTGGGCTTTGGTAGTTAAAAAAACCTAATTCCAGAAAATATTTTATTAACTAACTTGAAAGTTCAATGCAAATACTGCATATAGAAATACTACATACAGGTTTTTTTTCATTCATTGAATCAGATATTCCTTTATGAATCAGCCAATGTAATATTTCTATGCAGATGATAAAAATAGTGCATAGTAAAGCACACGTCCAAGCAGTAGAGTTTTTCTGAATTGACTCTGTGAAGGGTTTTAAATATTTAGGGTTTTGTACACCTTGCAGACTAGGAAAAAATACACTAACACAATAGAATACCCAACTTTTTGTTAAAATATAAATAATGGGGTCATAGATACCAGACATTGTTATTCAGACATGTTTACCTTAAAAATGTGCGTGGCTGTGCACTGGTGAAAACTATGGTACTCAAAATCGTCCATAGGCAGCATTTTGAAAGCCCTTACTGTTCATTGGTTTAGAGTTAACAGTGAATAACTAATTTGCATTCACATGCAGATGGCTGGGGGTGGTGGGGTTATTATTATTATTTTGGTTGGACTTGATGGACTAATGTCTTTATTCAACCTCAAATACTATGTAACTATATAACTATATACTTCTTTTTTTTTTAACTTCATTACTATTACAAGGGGGCTAACAGGCCCCTATGTGATAGCATTGGGAGGTGTCAGCAGGTTCCTTTTATGGAGACATTAGGAGTCTATTAAACCCTTGATGTCTCCCATGCACTCCAATACAGACGATCAAGCACAGGTTTGTGCTTGATCATCTATTTATACTGCACTTTAGCTGGTTTGGGACAGCTCTGAAGCAGTAAGTGCTGAGAGCACAGCACTTCCTGCTGCATTGATCACAGAGCAGACCGAGGTCCTAAAGTGGTTAAACGTTTTTAAGGTGTCTGTGTGTTCATATACATTTTACTTTTTTGGGGAATTAGTGATAAGGGGTACTAATGTACCCCTTTACTCATTTCCCTAGGAGTGAACAGATATCTGGTGGTCCTCTTATAAGAGGCTGCAAGATTTCTATAAGTCTCCCCACAAACCCCACATCCTTATTGGGGGCAAAATGCTTTTGTTCATCAACATTGGGACAAGGTAGCTTGCAAGGGGGAGGGGCCTTTGCTACCCCACCTTACAAGGATCCCTCCAAAGGGGGAAAGGCATTTTGCTTGTTATGGTACATGAAGTAGGGGGGTGCAGCATGTCTGGATAAGGGTCCATGTGAAATCTGAAGGTGAACCCCACACTATTTTTTATTTATAGGATTAAATTGTATTGTTCTGTAACAGCATGTGCAACTTTAAGGCAACCACAAGCATGTTATTTAAAGGATTTGTGTATTTTCAATGTTTAAGCTGCATTGAAAAAAAACATCTCTCTGTCGTACAGTATTTTTTAAACATTTTTAATAAATGTGTAATATCACCTTAAGTTGTAAACATCATGTGACTACGGGTTTCTACACTATTTATACACATCACTAAAATGGTCAAGGCAGTTTCTATCAAACTTTCATTAGTAATTAAGAGGCCACAAGTGATGCAGTAGTGGAAAATAGGCCTACAGCAGAACAATTGTAAACAGCAATTTTAGGTCAGAAGTTACTATAAAGAGGACAGGTAAGGGTTTAATGGAAGAATGAGCAGACTGCATACTAGAACAAAATAACATTGGAAGGAGTATTGCTACAAGAATAAAT
This sequence comes from Nanorana parkeri, assembly GCF_000935625.1. Taxonomy (NCBI): domain Eukaryota; kingdom Metazoa; phylum Chordata; class Amphibia; order Anura; family Dicroglossidae; genus Nanorana; species Nanorana parkeri. The sequence goes on along the minus strand of NW_017306598.1, from coordinate 985,478 downwards.
AGACCCCTGAGGATAATGCAGTGGAAAATAGGCCAGCAGCAGGACAAGTTTAAATACCAATTTTAGGCCCAAAGTTACTACAGACAAATAGGGTTGGGCTCGATGTTCGAGCCGAACATGAGTCCGACTCGAACATCGGCAGTTTGTGTGTTCGGAGAACACACGAACTGTCAGGGTGTTCGGCGGGCTGTTCGCCGACGCCCACCCTGCACAAGCACTGTGCCTTGTGAGCCCTGATTGGCTAAAGCCTTGCACCTGACCACAGGTCAGGTGCAAGCCTTTGCCCAATCAGGGCACAGAGCTCAGTGAGAGCCATGATTGGACAAAGTCATGATGACTTTGCCCAATCATGACTCACCCTGTTACAACTGCGACATATTGGGCTAGGCATGGGGACAGATACTGATAATAGTATCGGTATCGGCGCATCCCTACTTAACACAAAGCAAACTAATGAGAAATGAATTTCAAATTTAACCACAACATGGAAGTCGAAAGCTCCCCTTGATTTCTGAGACCTACATTACGTGTGACCAAAAAACAGAAAATGTCTATCTTGCAGCACTGGGGTCTCCAGTTCAAATCCTAGGCAGGACCCTATCTGCATGGAATTGACAGGTTCTCCCTGTGCTTGCATGGGTTTCCTCCCACCCACACTCCAAAGACATGCTGGAAGGTTAATTGGCTCATGTCTAAATTGACCCCTAGGATGTGTGTACCATAGAGATTCAAAAATATGGGTAATACATGGGTGTGGTTACTGGGGGTGTGGTCACTGAGGGGCGCTGTAAAGCTTTCTCGCACAGGGCACCTAAAGGCCTAAGGCCGGCCCTGCATAGAGACCTTAGATTGTAAGTTCCATGAGGGCATGGACTGATGTGAATGTGCAGTAGGTGAAGCACTGTGTAAATTGTTGGTGCTTTATAAATGCCTGTAATAAATACAAATATTACTTTATTCATATGATGCATATGCCAGTGTTTAGTATTTTGGCAATCTAATAAGAGATCATGTGAATGTTCAACATTAGGGCTAGATCACTTGCAGTATTTGTTCCAAAAAAGACAACTTTATAACTAAAAATTACTTGATTATGAAAGAGTTAAGGGATAACCAACTCAGTGTTCATTTTAGTAGAAGCAAATGTTTCTCGCAAGCATCTGTAATGCATCTGACCTATGTTAATGGAATGAGATCTTTAGCAAACGCTATTGAACGAAGAAGAAGTATATTTGATTTCTTAAGCTTTTTTTTTTATCAGCAGACTGGGAGATACAAAAGGGACAGAAGCCAATATTTAGTTGTTAGTATTTATTGGATATTTTAATGGCAAACATTTTAGACTTTAACTGCCTGCCATTATTGCAAATTGCAGTTACTTATTCTGCACCAATATCAGTCATACATCTGATGTCAACTTTGGGGCCTCATCATAGACAACATCCGCATTCTAGTTCTTTGTAGCATCTAAAACAGGGGTATGCAAACTTAGCACTCCAACTGTGGTGAAACTACAAATACTATCATGCCTTGGTCTCTGGAAGTCATGCCTGTGGCTGTCAGAGTCTTGTGATGCCTCATGGGACTTGTAGTTCCACAGCAGCTAGAGTGCCAAGGTTGCCTACCCCTGATCTAGAGCAACACTTCTGGTGAAGTGCTAAGATTTCACCAAGAATTGAGCCTTGAACTCTCCCTGATGCAGATGAAAATGTCCCAGTGAAAGGTAGTGTTGATGTATCCTCATTGTCCACAGAAGCTGGGGGCAGTTATGTGCCTGCAGGCAAGGTGACACCTTTGTCTCACGAAACCCCTATGCCACCTGAGAAAGACCTTTACCTTTGCTTATACTAAGCATTGATTCAATAACTTTTTTAAAAATAAATTCTTTATTAATAAAGATTTTACAAACATAAATTAAGAAAACAGTCATAACAATACATGACTATAAAGATAAAAAAAGAAAATGTGCATGAAGAGATATCATATGGAACACTGAAGACAATCAATGCAAAGGTGAATTGAAACACTAACATTCCAACAAACATCCTCCTGATTAGGTACATGTTAAAAGCCCACCTAGAGTCCAATAGGGGCATTCTGAGCTCAATCATTCCTAATCAGGGGTCAACAGTACACCATCACTAAGAAATTGTAAGTAATAGGAGCCGGATTAGGCAAGAAGGGAAAAGAGTATGAAAGAGGGAACACAGTAGCATAGGGAAATAAAGAGGGAAAAGAAGGGGGTGGGCAAGGGGGGAAAGGTAAGGGGTGGTAGGAAGGGAAGGCCATAGGAAGGGTTCTCCGTGAACCCAACAATAGGTCATATTTTTCGGTCAGGACAAACTCTGATCAGTAGAACTATGTAGAAGAAAACCTGTCTATGGTCCCCTTGAGTGAGCTAGTAAGGTCCTCCGTGTGTTTAATACCATTAATTCTCCACTGCCGAACAGTGGGGGTGAGTTTTATTTCCACAAGGATGAAAAACAGGCTTGAGAGGCTTTTATGAAGTGGATAAGGATGGAGCGTTTATACCCCTTCGAACAGCGGTGGTTATGTTAAAGTAGAAAGAACGCAGGATCCTTGAATTAATAACTTGATTATTATTATAATGGCGGTAGTAGACCTTCTGTAACACCAGGCAAGCGTTGGCCCTCAAGAACTCCAAGGGGAAAAAGTTTAACAAGATGGGTGGTATTCAACATGCAAGGGTTGATGGGCTTTGCTGCGTATGGCTCCTAGGATGCACCCCTCTGATACACCCAGACTGGAATGAAACTTGTTGGGGAATCAACAGATGAGATTGACATCAAACAAGCAGTAGGTCAGGACAGGCTGCAAAAAAGGATTGTCAAATCCCTTTTTGGTCATTATTGGGAGGTCATTATTGGGTATCTGGAAGAGATAACAGAATCTCAGAGTTTTTATCTGTAAAAAATAAGTCAAGGCAACTGGACTTGCTGAAAGCTTTGAGATTTGAGAAAGCTGGTTGGATGACCAGTGAGACATCTTCAAGAAAAATACAGCAAGTCCAGTTGCCTTGACCTATTTTTTACAGATATACCATGACCTGGATGAATGAGAACCTTCACAGACAAATTGCTCAGAGTTTTTGCTCAGGCAATTCCTTATTGCGTTGAGCAAGTTTAAACACTCTAGCTTTCGCCCCTATGTTATATAACTCTTATAGACCAAATAAATGTTTACTTTGCTGCTAAGAACCTGTTTTGTTTCAATAACCTTGTCAAAACTTAAGATAATGAAGTAATATAATTTTTTAAATATTTTTGTTTAAGGACAACAAAGGCTTTCTTTTGGTGATGTGATCTGTTCAGGCATGTCCAACTCATGTCCATCGTGTTCTTTTGCCTGGCTTTTCCACTAACCAATCCAAACACAATATACTTCTCCAGTGAGTTTAATCACATGATATGTTCAAAATAGGTTAGCCTGAGTTTTGTAATCTTGCCATCCAGTGAAACATCTCATTTTATGCCATCCAGTGTTTGCTTATATGTTATCTTTGCTTTCCATGGAATGTGCATGAACCTTCTCCAGCACCATAGCTTACATGCAATGAAATTCCTCCTGTCTAGTTTATTCATGGTCCAACTTTGATAATGGTACTGTAGGTTGCTAGGTAAATATAGGGAGCACAATGGAAAAGCCAGGCCAAAAGAACATGATGGTTATTCTAATGTACTGCCCCACAACACAGTCAGGAGGGTAACACCTGTTATGGGGGGACATAGGTTCCCCCCCCAAAATTCATACCAGGCCCTTTAGTTTTCCAAAAGGATTTGGGGGTTTGTTGGTAGGGGGTTATTCTGCATCTGGAAACCCCCCTGTAAGGATAAAGGGGACCCCCCCAGATACTGGCCTCCCATGTAAATAAGTGTGGGGCACATAGTATACCCTACTTGATAACAAAAAAATAGTGTAAAACAAAGACACTTTATGAATACATTTTAAAAAAACCATATGGTCCCAGGCTGCACATGCATCGTCAATCAAGTAGTCCAGTGATTCAGATCCTCATCAATCATGGTGAACGACTCCTGCTAACCAATGAAAAAAAAAATGCCTGAATCTGCAGTCAAATAAGTCACCTGCCACTGCAATCTGGATCCATTGATGATCTTGTCTCCTACTCCTCAGTTTGTGGCATCGAGGCGTAGCTATTTGAAGTGTTCAGGTTTCTGTGAAGATAGTGTCAATTGACTCCTATTACAGTAAATGGAGAGCCTACACACCATCAGGGAGTGACATGGGTACTTAAAGACCAGACACCTCAAGAAAGAAGACTTGGCACCCAAGCCTTAACATGACCACAGTGTAACGGCTCCCGGCGGCTCACCCGTGTGACGTCACACACTCGCCGCGGGGCTCCGCCCCGGACCGCTGACGTCACGCGGCTCCGCCCCCTCCTCCTCTTAAGCCGCAATAATTCACTAGTCTGGCGTTCCAGCAACCGATGCGGACGCCAGACCTTCACTGGCCTCTGAGCAGAGCTAACCTCTGTACTCTACCTCTCCTCTCAGGACCCTCGCTCCCCTCGCAACAAGGCAGATTGCACGGCGTTCACGGCAGCCTCTTCATCCACTCGAGGGCTCCCCGTTCCAAGGGGAGGATCGACTTATCTAGACAGCTAACTGCAAGTATAGGGTGTAACCCGCCACTGCCACCCAGTGGTTGAACAAAGGCAGTGCTCATTGTGTTTACATTGACTGAGAACTGAGACTGTATTGCTTTTTCACTGACTCTGATACTTATACCAGCAATACTGAATTGTGAAGGAACAGCTTGTGATTGTGGTTATCGTACCTATTGCTACTCTAACCAGTCTGCTCGCCAGGGGTAGTGAAGTGTACTCACCTGATCGATAACCTTCTATAGGAACTTACTTAACTGTTGATATCATTTCATAAAGTATACTACACCACCTAATTCTACCTGCTAGTAGTAACCAACTGCTAAAGAACACCATAAACTCAAGTAAGGCAGGCTGGTTACTAAGGGGCAGGCAGGTAACCCTCTTCTTGGGAGATTGGTGCAATGATGCTCAGAACTTAGTGGCGAGATTCATTGCTGCACAATACCCTTGGTCGTGGGTCTGTATCGCGGAACGGGGATCCGCAGCTGAGCTCCATAGCCTCCCTTAGTTAAGGGTGTTATACACAGCTTTAGGTAACAATTTAGGGCATTTAGATAGATTTTTTTTTAAATATAAGGTGTAGATTAGTTAAGGGTGGTGGTATGGACTAGTTTTTTTTACCCCCTTTCCCAACTGGGAATCAGCTTTACAATTGCATACCTTAACTTTCTGCCTTTCCTCCTCAGAAAAAAAAAATATAGGGCTGCGGAAATTCCTGATTAATTTCTCGATTAATCGTTAAACTTTTTGATCGATTAAAATAATTTTGATCAAAAATTAAAACACTCACCTCTCCGCCGGCTTCCGGGAGTACCGTCAGAGATCCGGTGACGTCACGGACATCGACTTCCCCGGAAGTCGATGTCAGTGACGGCTTACGAAGAGAAGGGGGGAGGAGTCCGGTGACGTCGATGTCCGTGACATCACCGGGCTCCTCCCCCCTTCCCTTCGTTAGCCGA
>NW_017306598.1:979081-979740 GCF_000935625.1 Nanorana parkeri | reverse complement strand
CCCACTCAAGCATCGGCCATATTGAGTGGGGCACGTGAGATTAATAACGTGCTGGATTAGTGTGATCCTAGTTCATTTTATTACTTCATTGCTGTGCTGTATGTGTATAGGCCAATGTAGTTGGATCTGTATGTGCGTTATAATTAATCAAAATTAATCGATTAATCGATTAAAAAACATTTCGATTAATCGAACACAAAAATGTTAATCATTACCAGCCCTAAAAAAATACTAAAATTTACATTTAGCCATGTGGTCCTTCTCATATCCAACTCCAACAATGAAGAACTTACTCCCCTTCTCAGTTGTTTACAAAAGGACTAACGCCACCATTTTGTATTAGAGTATGTGATTCATTAGCCATTACATTTACAGTGTTTACAAAGTGATTTGCATCCTTAGAGAAGAAAGCATAATAAAAAAAATTACTATTGCCATTATTATCAGTGTTTCTTGGAGACAAAAATGTCATATAAAGAACAAAAGTATAATTTGTCTTAATATACACGTGTGTTTTTATTAAGAGCCCTACATGTTTACAACCACTATACTATGGTGAGATTAGAAACTCGAAGTCTGTAAGTATTCTTTACAGTGAGACAGAAATCTATACAGTAATGGTTCACACTTGATTGCTGCTGTAATTGCAAAAACACATA
>NW_017306598.1:973657-978244 GCF_000935625.1 Nanorana parkeri | reverse complement strand
GAAGGGGGGAGGAGTCCGGTGACGTCGATGTCCGTGACATCACCGGGCTCCTCCCCCCTTCCCTTCGTTAGCCGATGGAGCCACTTGGGCCGGTGAGTACTTGTTCTGCACGAGCGCCAGCAAAGGCATTGGCCTATACACATACAGCACAGCAATGAAGTAATAAAATAAACTAGGATCACACTAATCCAGCACGTTATTATTCTGAGTTGCCCCACTCAAGCATCGGCCATATTGAGTGGGGCACGTGAGATTAATAACGTGCTGGATTAGTGTGATCCTAGTTCATTTTATTACTTCATTGCTGTGCTGTATGTGTATAGGCCAATGTAGTTGGATCTGTATGTGCGTTATAATTAATCAAAATTAATCGATTAATCGATTAAAAAACATTTCGATTAATCGAACACAAAAATGTTAATCATTACCAGCCCTAAAAAAATACTAAAATTTACATTTAGCCATGTGGTCCTTCTCATATCCAACTCCAACAATGAAGAACTTACTCCCCTTCTCAGTTGTTTACAAAAGGACTAACGCCACCATTTTGTATTAGAGTATGTGATTCATTAGCCATTACATTTACAGTGTTTACAAAGTGATTTGCATCCTTAGAGAAGAAAGCATAATAAAAAAAATTACTATTGCCATTATTATCAGTGTTTCTTGGAGACAAAAATGTCATATAAAGAACAAAAGTATAATTTGTCTTAATATACACGTGTGTTTTTATTAAGAGCCCTACATGTTTACAACCACTATACTATGGTGAGATTAGAAACTCGAAGTCTGTAAGTATTCTTTACAGTGAGACAGAAATCTATACAGTAATGGTTCACACTTGATTGCTGCTGTAATTGCAAAAACACATACATCAGAAGTTGATATTTATGAGTCGTGTTTAATTTCAGGATGCAACATCTCATTGAGAATGATTTAGTGGAGAGGATTTTACACAGCAGTCAAGAAGCACTTAATTTGATGCTTAAATGCAATTTTGAGAAAACTTTTTTTTTTAATTAAAATGCTACGTGAATCAATTTACTTGGACAACAGGTGTTACAGGGAAATCATAGAAATTCTAATTATTAGATTTTATTTTCTGCCAAATCTTAGGTGCCCTGGAGGACTTCAGAGCCACATACAATTTATAATTCACAATCCAAGAAAAATAAAGGAAAGGACAATAGTATATCTGTGGCAGCAAAACTATATAAAAAAACTGATTAAACAAACAAGCTGTTTATCTTTTGCTGGCTGTAGCCATACTGTAGCTTAGCTACTAAAACCATGACTATTAATGGTGACCTTAATGCTTAGAACTTCAACAGCGTATAGTTACATTTAGAGGTGATTAATGCTTCGCTTTATGATTATCATATAATTACTAACTAATTTGTCTCTTACATAATTGCTATTACAATATGTCAGGTGGCAAATTTTAACCTTTAAGCTTAACAGATTTTACATTACAACTTAGTTGCAGCCACAGATATAGTAATTGTTTCTTTAATTTAAACAATTCGATCAAAGGTTTAATTTTAGTTGTTTACTTACATTATTCACACAACTTTATAGAAAATTATAAACCCAACTTGATAATATGTATATTTTTATTCTTTTCACCTTTCGGTCATCCCGTTCTGCACCCCAGTACTAATGATCTCCACTCTCCTGCTATTCAGTACATTGTGTAACCCATTCCAAGTAGAATTGCTGCACTGTGAAATACAAAATATTATTTAATATATTATTATAACAATAGTTACACGATAAAATGGAAATTTCTTGTATACTGTGTGATAACTGTAACTCTTCTTAAAATCATACAGACATGTGAAAAAGTAAGTACACCCCACTAAAAAGTGTTTTCTTTTTCAACATCTTCTTTATTTAAACAGTCCAAACAGACAATGGTGAAATACTTTAAAAACAATCACACAAGGAAAATTTACCTTTTAAGTAATTTATTCAACAACAAATATATCAATATAGGTATTGGTGTACTGTGGAAGAAGTAAGTAAGTACCATCACATTCTCAAACAATTCATCCCCACACATCTACCTCCTCATGTATCACTAGACCCTCCCTATTAGATTGTAAGTCCTCACGGGCAGGGCCCACCTCACCATCTTGTCTTGAATTGTATTGTAATGTCTTCCTTATATTGTAGAGTGCTGCGCAAACTGTTGGCGCTATATAAATCCTGTATAATAATACCTTTGGCTTCAGAAGCTGATACTGTCCCCTTTGTCAGAAATTACTTCTGGCTGGTGTTTTGCATAACTGCCAACTAGTCTCTGACATTCACAAAAAGGTGAAGAGTTTGGAGAAGGCAGGAGAAGGGAACAATCTAGGATAACATAGCTGAACTGGAAAGTGAGCTGAATGGGAGAGTTTTTCCAAATCAGCTATTCTGCCCTAGATTGTTCACTTCTTCTGCATTTTCCAAACTCTTCACCCTTTTGTGAATAGACCCCATTGAGTCGGTGACATTTTAAACCTCTCCTTCATACAAAAATTCCTTCAGCTGCAAAATGTTTGTTGTTTCTTGCATGCACTGCTCATTTTAAATCATTCTGTAATATTTCAAAGAGATTCAAATCAGGATTTTGATTAGCCAGTCCATAACCCTCAATTTTGATAGATATGCTAGTGATCTTTAAATCATTGTAACATTGAAACATCCACTTCCAGTTCAACTTCAACTTTAAGACAAATAGCCATACATTTTCATCAAGCATACTTTAATATGATGCAGAATTCATAGATTCTGGGCCCTTGGTCAGTAAAGCAACACGGAACCATACCATTTCTACCATCATGCTTCACAGCTGGGCTGGTATAAGGCTCCTTTCCTAAATTGTTGTATTTGGTTTGCATCAAACATGCCTACTGTTGCCAAAGAACTCTATCTTTGCTGCATCAGTCCACAGCACATTGTTCCAGAAGGAATTGCTATTTGCTTGTATGTTTAAAGGAACTCTACGGTCTTACTCTAATGTTCTTTTTGAACAGCAAAGGCTTTTTCCTTGCATAACTCTCATGCACGTTAAATTGGTGCCTTCTCTTCCTGATTGTAAATGCATACATTGTAACAACAACTGTTGCAAGATTTATGACAGCAAAACCTCTTTTATTCTAAGTTTCAATACTTATATTTTGTGTTCACTTACTGCTCAATCATACTATGTGCATTCAGGCTGTGCTGGCCGTTTTTTCCAGTGCAGCACAAAGGCAAGACAAGGCACTTTGGCTTATCATGGGTGGGTTCAGTTCACATCATCACGCTCTAGTGGTGTGCTCTTAAAAAACAAGTATGGCATGCAGTCACTGGCGGAACTACCAGGGTCGCAATTGTGACGGGCTGCGCAGAATGTGCTGCAGGTACCGCCAGGCAGCACATTCTGCTGTGTGAGGACCCTCTCCTCTTAGCCCCTCCCCCTGGCCACCAAGACGCAGAAGAGAGTTAAGGTAAGTCTGTAAGTCTGGACCGGGAAGGGGGAGGCGCATGGAAGGTTGGGGGAGGGGGGAATGCTGGTAGTATTCTGCAGTGCTGTTTTTTATTATAATGTATTGCTGGGACTTATAGTCCCGCATAGCTAGTGGTATTCTGCATTGCTGTATAATCATTATACAGCAATGCAGAATATCACCAACTATGCAGGACTACAAGTCCCAGCAATGCATTATATTTTTAAGTAGGGATGCACCAGTGCCAATACTGGGCATTTTCACAAGTACTCATACTCGTGAAAATGGCCCGATACTAAACGCAGATACCAGTGTTCTGTCGAGAATACCAACGTGGTCGAATTTGCAGACCTCAGCATACGCTGAGGTATGCTGAGGTCATAGACCAGTATTATCGAGGAAACAGGGATTTATTTACAAAGCATTTAGTTTAAATTGTTAATTGTGACTGTTAATAATATTCCATCCATCATTCACTGCCATGGACGGCATATTAAATGCCGGTTTCCTCGTTAATCACGTCCATGCGCAAACGCAGATACTGGGTTGGCGTTCTCGATAGAACACTGACACTAAATTTTTTAACTGAAGCGGCTGCCTGAGGTCCCGCGCTTGCTGGGGACCTCGGCAGCCATCCTGTTAACCACACAGTGCCATGGCGGCGGGGGGTTGGGGAGGGGGGTTCATGGTTTCTTGCACCGGGGTGCTGAAGGTTCTAGTTGCGCCTCTGCATGCAGTACTTTTTTATAAGCGCACTGCAGTGAGACGCAGTACAAGGGCATCACACTGCGGTGAGCCCATAGAACTTAATGAAATGTCACTTCTGACAGAAATTTTAATTCCTCCTCATTCTGCCTAAAGTAGTAAGTATGTAGTGGCCAGCCATCCTAAACTGAGACACAGAGCATGAGTCAGCAGGAGACATATACGGGTCACTTTCAGCATTTATTAAAGACTATGGGGTCTATTCACGAAGCTGCCGAGGGATCTGGCCGTAGCTTCGGCCGATCCTATGGCTAGCTTCGGCCCCAGTAGAACCGAGGGGGTGCTGTACGGGCTATTCACAATAGCCCGTACAGCTCCCGATCATGGCCCAGCGGCTCAGTCGAGC